>NW_005843156.1:111383-131818 GCF_000455745.1 Alligator sinensis | reverse complement strand
AGGAATGCAGCCTGTCATCAGAGGGCAGTGTTTCTAATGCATTTGAGGTGTTAACACGCATCTTTCCTGCATCAGGAGTCCTGCGGCCTGGAGAACAGGTGTGCTCCAGAGCCAGTGCAGCCAGCAAAGCTTTTGTCCTAGACTCCAGTGGGCACTAATGCTCTTGTGCCCAGCAGCGTGAGAGGAAAGAAGTCTCAAAGTAAGTCTAAGTGAATTTACTCCTGCTCTAAGGCCCCTATACACTCCTAACACAGATCAAAAGGTGATCAGGATCCTTTGTTCCTTGGCCTCCTTCAGTTGTTAACAGACCCATTACGTTTACGAAGTTCAGTTACACAGAAAGGTTATGGGCCAGATTGTGGTCCTGGTTTTGCTGGTGTCATTTGGTAGTCAATGAGTTCACTCTGGATTTACACCAGAGCAAAGGAGAGTGGCAGCTGATACAAAAGATCAGATTCTGTTCCCATTCACACCAGTACAAAGCCACTGGTATCAGTGGAATTGATGCTTTTGGTACTGGTGCCAAAGAGAAGAGAAACATGCCGTTTGTGTCCAAAACAGCATCTATAGGAAAAAGCAGGGATCTTGAGTGGCCGTAAAGGAAGGTAGCTTGACTATCTTAAATGGAACGATGTTAATTTATACCTGCAGAACGTCTGGCGCGCTCCGTTTTTAACGGCAGAATTTTTCATAATGGGTCGCCGAGTAGAAATATTCAGCAATGAAAATGGTACCAGATAAAAATAAATAAGCCCACCTCTGATTTGAAGCCAGCTCTAACAGAGGGCAAGCCACATCCTTGCTCCTACATATACACACATGGTTTATTTGGTCTTAAATAGTACTTACAAATGCAAGCTTTCACTCGAGTTCCCTGGGCCAGAGAATCTCAGCTAAGGCCAGGGTCTCTGTCAGCCATCAAAGGCTTGTGTGCCCCTGGCATGTGGTGTCACTGGTTTGACAGCACAGCAGGTAAGGAGGTTTGGCAGAAGCCAGACACTGAAGCAGGTATCTCCTGTGAGTCAGGAATGGGCTCAGCCACCATCAAATGACTTTAAGTTTCATGAAATAGTTTTTCTTCGAATTCTGTAGGCTGCAGTTTTTGTGCCGGAGCTAGAGCCAAGGGAGAATCCTCCCAGATTCCCAGAATTGGCTCTTTTCTGTACAAGCAGGGGGACAGCTGCTGAGCCAAGCACAGACCTGGCCCTTCTAAACCTGACTTTCACATTTCCCGTATCTCTAATGCAGGGGTACGATTGGCAGAGCCTGCGGTTCCCAGCACGTGATGGTACACCATAGCTGCTGGGATCAGGCTGCAGCTCCCACAGCATGCTGGGAGCTATGGTCTTAGTGTAGAATTTCCTTCCTTGGAGAAGTTCAGTCCCTAAACAGCACTCGATTTGAGACTGTTCTCATGCAGCCCTAGGGTCAGTGGTCAGCGTAGGCAGCTTTGCCTGAGAAGGTAAAGAGGGGGTGAAGGGAGAGGGTCACGTCAAGGGGCTTCAGGCTTGCTTATGGGAAACAATACATTGGAGAGGGGGCATATGGGGAATTCAAACCAAACACCAAGGGCATCCTATTGGGTAAGATATATGGCCTCTGCCCAGTTGCACTGCAGCTACCTATCCCTGGCGAATGGTGCTGAGGGCTCAGCTTCCTCTAGCTCAGCATCTTGTGCCGGTCGAAAACTGTCTTCCGTTGCTCCTGCACCTGCCGCTTCCACCGCTGCTGGGCTCCTTCCACCCTCTCCAGCACCGTGTTGGCTCTGGCACCAGAAGGAGTAGGTACCGCTGCCAGTGAGCGTGCATCCTGCAATGCAAAGAGAGGAGAGTGTTTATAGGGGGAAATCTCTCTAGTGCCAAAGGAAGCGGGTTCTCAGTTTGGAGAGAAATATTCACATGCAGAGCAATTTGGGGAGTTAATTTTCCCTGATATCCACAGGACTAGATTTTCAAAGATTTCCAGCATCAACTGCAGGTCTTCATGGTACCAAACCTCTACGGGGCTTGAACCTGGGACCATCAGTGTGCAGGCCCCCAGCACTTGAGTTAAAAGAAGAACTATCAGGAGGTAGCTGTGTTAGGGTCTACTCTTCTTCTACAGACCAGCCAGTAAAAAAAGAAACTTTAGCAGCATCTACCCTGCTAAACTGAGCTGCATCAGCCCCTCTGGACATTCAGCCTATGCTTAATAAGTGGCCTGTTTCCCCCGAATTTCAGACCTGCTCATATGTTTGGTGGTGAATTTCTGGACCAAAGGAAACTGCAACTCTGTCCCACTGAGGGGGAGAGAGAAAGGGCTGTAGAGGTGGAGAGAGAGAGAAACCTAATAGAAAAGACGGAGGCTATATTCTCAGCACACATACATTTTATGCAGTTTTGCTAGCTATGCCAAGTCATACCAGGTGAGGACCTGGCTCACAGACTTTAAGCTGTAGCAACCCATGTCAGCTGATTTATCAGGGCAGTTCTAAGCATAAACTGTTGCTATTTAATGTGCCCATTCATAGCAGAAGTTTTTGTAATGTAGTGCTTATAGTGTTTGCTTAACATGTGAAAGACTCCTGCTTCTGAACCATCCAGAAACACTGGAATTTCAAGCGACGGTGGCCCCCCCGGGCTCTGGCAGACCTTTGAATGCCCAAAGGCCCCAAAGAGAAACGGGGCTCCACTGTGCTAGGTGCTGTACAAAAGGGGTAATAGAGCTTGTCTGAAGGAGCTCACAGTTCACTCCTTTTGAAAGAAGAAGTCAAAGACCTTCTTGAAGCTATAGATGGCCCAATGGGCTACTGTCTGCCAATTTCTATAGCCCAACCCACACATGAAAGCAGTGTGGATGTACAGCAGCATGTTCAGCCACCTCTGAATCCTCATGCTAAAATCAGACAGGAGCTGCCTGACCTTCCCCTCATTCATGCTGGGTTGATCATACTGGGCCTGATATCTCCTTTTCTGACCCTGGGAAGTAACCTCATTATGGTCAATGGAACTCATTAAGTAGCTTTTGCAAAACCCAAAGCAAAAGGGCTCCCTTAGCCTAGTGCATTTCCAATAATGAATTGGACCAAAAATGGCTAACTGAGACAAGAAAATGAAGAAAATATTTTCCCAACGTCCTGGAGATCCCTTCTGCCTGCGCCCCTTGCTACTCTATTGCTGGGGTTCTTGATGCTGGATGTGGCTGAGACAAAAATAACTGGGATAATAGCACTTGCTCATAGAGGAGACCAAGAAAATAGCCTTGGATCAGCTGGGAGGGCTCCTGGGAGTAGAGGTAGGGGGCTGAGTCCTATCCATTCCACCTACCCAGCTTGCTTTTTCCTCCCACAAAAATCCCCTCCCCCCGTGCTGTGTTTCAGCTCCTCCCAGCCATGGGGAATTGTACAACTCTCTCCATCAAAAGGGAGCGTTCCTGCTGTAATTGCAGCATGCGGCGCTCTCTTGCATCCGGAAAGGCTAATTCTGGGTCTTTGTCAGGATTACAGCTCTGTGCAGCTCCCCAGCTCCTGTGGGGATTTCCTGAAGGGCTCCATGCCCCTCTCATCTCTTGCCACGTGGTTCTTAAAGGATTAATGCACCTTGCTTTCTTTGCACTCAGATCTGAGCGCCATCCAGTAAATGCACCTTCCTGTACAGTGCCCTGGGCTGGCACAGCATCTAAGGCCTCATGACTGTTGAGTTTGGCAGGGAACAAAACAGCAGCATGGAAAAAAGGCAGTGGGCTGGGGAGACCAGTCGCTGGTTAATTGCTTGGCTACAAACAGGTGCCGGGTACATCCTGAGGGCCTGTTGATATCAACAGAAGAACAAGGAGCTACAGAGCCATCAAGGAAGGAGTTAAAGGTGCATGGCTCCTCATCCTAACCTTGGTCCCAAGGAAGCCAGGAGTCCAATTCCCACTTACTTTTAATGGGACCAGGCACAAATCCAGGATCACCACTCTGAGACCAAGGTGTGCAGTGGGTATTATGTCAGTAAGGAGGAAGACTTCATGTCTGGGGCACTCTTCTGCTTGGTAGCTGTGGCAATAAGCTGCTTCCTTTCCCAGCTAGCAGGAGCTGGGTTTGGCTCTGCTTGAGAGGAAGCCAAACTGTATATTCCTCAGATGTGCAGATGACAGATTCTCTGACCATAAACTCCCTGACTGGCAGCACAGGGATGCCGGCTGCTCAGTACAAGGGCAGTGTGTTGGGGAGCAGGTGCGTGCTTTGCACTCCCCCTCTGATAGGCTTTCTTCTTGTTTGGTAGCTTCTTGGTTTGAGTGAAGCACATGGCTGGTTTTTGTGTGCGAAGGGCAGAATTGGTCTCTGAGCCCAGTGAGCATGCTGCTGGGTGACTGCAGGGGCCAGTCTAAACAATTTTGTAGGGCTTCCTTGTCTGAGACCAGCCAACGTCTTCCTCCCATAGATCACTCCTCACAGCCACCTAAAAAACCTGCCTGTAGCTTCTTGAGTCTTCAGTCCTATCCTGGCCCAGAGCCTAGGCCAGGATGTAGAGAGGCCCTATGTGCTGATGCTGGGCAGTACAAACCTGAGAGCTAATAACTCCAAAGGAACCACACAGTCTTCCTGTGACTTGCAGCCTTGAGAGAGATTTCCCCTTCTCCTTTCTTTACTATGGCAAGCAAACAGGAGGGAAAGCCAAGCTTGACAGGGCAGGTATCCAGTGCTAACAAAACAATTATCTTCCATTGGAGATGCTGCACCTGCTTCAAAGACCCACTGAAGAGCACATGATCAAGACTCTGCTAGCTAGGAGAAGATACTGGAGGCATTTTCCCATTGAATGTCCTTCAGATGTCTCAGGGAGCGGTGCGTTTCCCAGCTGGGGCTGTCCTCTTTCCAGCCAGGATCCACAAGGACTCTGGACAGCAAGTGCAACATTTCTGGCTGCCCAGAGAGCTCGCTGCCCTCACAGCAATAAGGCTGCATCAGCAATACACTACAGTGGGTTGGCTGGAGAGAGCCAGGGAAGAGGTTGCAGCCTGAAGCTATCTCTGAAGTTGTCAGAGCTAGAAACTTAGATCCAAATTCTAGTTCACTAAGGCAGACTGCAGTTCTCTAGACCAGTGGCTTTTAACCTGTGGTAGGTGTTGCTCTATGTTGAAGGGGTCCACAAAAGATGACTATGATCAATCAGAAGTATGTGGATATTCATGCTTACAGTTCAAAGGGGTCTGCACTTCCATGTGAAATATTTTTTAGGGGTTTGCAAATGAAAAAAGGTTGAAAACAACTGCTCTAGACAGTATCCATTGTGGAATATCCAAAAGACAACACAGTGGAACAGACTGTACTTTGGTACCAAGCCTATGTAGCCACCTTAGAAATGAAATAGGATTTGAGCTTTTTTTAAAGTGAGAGAACCTGAAAAATCGGAGTACGCCGTGCAGGCCACCCCATGTTATCAGAAAGGAAAGGTGTTAGTTCATTTCTATAGAGATGAATATCCCCTACTTGCTCCCAACCTGATGTTTTTTTAGGTGGGGATCTGACTAATCAATTTTCTACAGTGAAATCAATGTGGTTCTCCTCTTACTTACATTAGTATCACACCTGTCAAACTATACTGATTTCAAAGAAATTACTCTTGACTTTATACCACTTTGTATAAGGGTTTTGGGCCCAATGGTTGTCAAAGCCGGTGGGGTAGAATGGGTTTCTGCGTTCTGCATGATTTTGTTGCGTAGAACAAATCTTCCACAGTGAAACTGCTCTCAGGCGACTCTAACAAACTATCCCCATGGGGAGCAGGCACTTCTTTGAGGCAGGATGGGATGGATTGAATAGGATACTCCAGGCAAGTACATGTGTCACAAAAGGCTTTGCTAGTTACAGCCCCTCAAGCACATGCACTAGCTTCCTCTGTTCAAAGCATGTCTGAGCACCTGGATTACAGCTAATCAGGAGGGAGGCAGTACGTGCTGCAACCCAGGGCTTCCATAGCCTTTAGGGGTTGGAGAGAGAGGCAGATTTCTCACCTTACTCCTCAGCACACAACTAGGATCCTAATGCTCCTGAAAGGTGCTGTTTTATCTCAGAAGTGTGTCAAGGAAGATACCTCATCCCACAGGCACTTATAGTGGCAACTACTGTGGCGGCATGTAAACCACAATGTCCCGGGGGAACAGACAAGCCCCTTAAACTATTCCCTGGCCCACTGATTTACCTTAGAGCTGAGTCTTTCACCAAGGGTTTGTGCTGCTCCCAGTATGCATGTCAGTGGTATTCAGTCCCACTCTGCTTGCTGGAGGGGCCAGGCACACGTCAGGGTGATTTCCCCTCTTGCCTCCACCCTCTCCCATCTCC
Source organism: Alligator sinensis (assembly GCF_000455745.1). NCBI lineage: Eukaryota > Metazoa > Chordata > Crocodylia > Alligatoridae > Alligator > Alligator sinensis. Next base: position 125,511 of record NW_005843156.1, on the reverse strand, counting down.
TGCTGTCATGCATCCCCATGTGGGCCTGACGTGAGGGCAAACTGCCAAGTGGAGCTAGCTAGTCAGACGCTTCAGAGCCATGCAGTGACAGAACTCAGAACCAGAGCAGAATGTGCTTCCAAGACAACCCCATAGGCAGGGAAGCATGCTCTCTTGGGGCTAAGACTGGTGAGGCCACTTTGGGAGTGCTGTGTCCAGTTTTGAGTTTTCTGTGTCCCCTACTACAGAAAGGATGTGGACAAATCGGAAGGAGTCTAGCGGAGGACAATGAAAATGGTTAAGGGCTAGGGCACAAGACTTGAGAAGAGGCCAAGGGAACTGGGCTTATTTAGTCTACAGAAGAGAAGACTGAGAGGGGATATGATAGCAGCCTTCAACTACCTGAAGACGGGTTGCAAAGAGGATGGAGCTGGCCTGTTCTCAGTGGTGGCAGATGACAGAACAAGGAGCAGTGGTCTCAAGTTGCAGCGAGGGAAGTTTAGGTTAGATAATAGGAAAAACTCTCACTAGGAGGGTAGTAAAACACAGGAACGGGTTACCTAGAGAACTTATGGAATCTCCATCTTTGGAGGTTTTTAAGACTTGACTAGACAAAGCCTTGGCTGGGATGATCTAGTTGGGGCTGGTCCTGCATTGAGTAGAGGGTTGGACTAGATGTGACCTCCTGAGGTCCCTTCCAACCCGCATTTTCTATGATTGTAAGACTGGACACTGAACTTGCACCTTCCCCAAGCTAAGCACCCAGCAACTAGACTGAGCCAAATCCTTCTCAATAGTTTACACAGGATCTGCTCATGACCAAGTCAACATAGGGACTTGAGTTGGGATACCTCCATGGGCTCCAGCTGGTCTCAGTTAAAAAACTGTGGGTGTGAAGGCCAGCTAAAGAGAAACACAGCTCCATCTTGCCCAGTGCTATGGACCTTAATGACAGACCAGCCACAAACAACAGAGACACCTGAATGAAAAAGTGTCCTTGAGACATGCATTCCAAGGAAACGGCAGCATCAGGCCCTGTAATCAGCCTTCTGTATCTCTCAATTACAGCGTGAAGCAGGGCTACAATTAGCACATTATAGCTAATCACTACATGTGCAGCCATTCCACTCCTTTGCTATCAAGGCTGCCATTACTGCACAATAATAACCAGTTTTGCTTCTGACATTTCCTCTCCCAGAGGCCACCCACATTCCCGCTCCCCCTACCCACCCCCCACTTTCCACAGCACCCTGCTCACGGATGGGAGCCATCACGGAAGGAAGAGGCAGGATACACAAAGCTAAATCCTAGTGCCTTTGCTCTGAAAATCTTCAAAGTCAGTGGGCACTTTGCTTCTGTCTGGGTCTGGGCCTCTGACCCACAAAAAAAAAAATCAGTGGTATTTGCAGGCCACTTGGGCAGTAACTTCACTGTGGTAAATAGCTGTGAGACAAACCTCACATGAGCAGGGTAGCCTGGACCAGCTCTTTGTCCTCCAAAATGCACGTGAGCTAAATAAGAGATCTCCCTATGCTGGTAGCATGTATTTTTCCTCTTTATGCACGCCATATCAGATCCTCCCCCAGAGGAGGACACGCCAGCACAATATAATGTGAAATACCCAAAGCTGAGTTGAAAACAAAGCAGGCAAGTACAACTGGGGCCAGTCATCAGATCATCCTGTGTTAGAAAACTACCCCAAAACGGAACAACAATTGCCATGATGGGGCAGGCTCTTCACCTCCTCACGGTGCTTTCTGTGTGCGTGTGGGGTGTAATCTAGCAGGGCAAAGGTAACAAACATGGGGTAGGGCAGAGTCAGAGATCAAAACTCCCTTGAAATGTAGCATTTTGGGCCCAGAAACCTGCCTAACTTCTCTCCCAACTATACAGTTGGTCCAATAAAAGATATCATCTTGCTTTTTGTGAAGCAGTGATGGGTAGGCCAAGTGGTTTATGGCACATGCTAAGAGTAAGCCCAGCTGAAGACAATCACAGCAGGGGCTCCACCCCTGCTGACCTTGGGATGCAGTGAGAATACCTGAGGGGGGGTAGGAAGTGAGTGCAGAACATGCTCAAGGGGATGCACAAAGAATAGGGAGGTGCAGGGTCAAACATCAATAGCATCTGTTGTTTTGTCACTGCCCTCATTGTCCTGCTCTTCCTTTCCATTACCCTCACATCTCCCTTCTAATTTTCCCTCCTGTGGCCCCATCCTCCAAGTCACCCCACATACTCTAGAAAGATGCCATCACCTCATTCTCCTCCTCGTTGTGCAGGGGCTGGGTATAGGCATCTGGCTTCCGGATCAGCGGGTCGACCAGCATGAGGAAGGCCATGTAGAGCAGCAGTGCCCCGACCACTGACAAGTAGATGATGATGATAACCTGTGGGGGTGGTAGCAAAAGATCATCAGTAAGAGCTCTTATAATCTCCAGGCCTCAAGGTGTCTTCACAAGCCAGTCCCTGGCTGATGAGGCTAGGAGGAAACAATCCCTACAGTCCAAATTATTATATTGTTGCTCACTAGGAGGTTTCTGGAACTTCCTTTTGAAGCAGCTGGGGACTCTTGGAGCCAGAATAAGAGCCTAGATGGGCCCATGGCTTGATCCAATCTGCAAATCCTTAAACAACCTCAGCAAGGTGACTGGTGCTTCCACACAGTCTGCTTCCCCACTGCCATCAGCCTTCCCTGCTTCCCAGAAATGGTGTGGGGTGAGCCACCTCCTGCTCTGGGCCAGGTGGTGGTGGGGAGGAAGCTGGAGTAGGAGTGGAGGTAGGTGGGACAGGATCTCAAAAAGCCCACAGATGATGAGCAGGGCTGAAAACAAGGGCAGGCAGCAGTGAAAATGGAGCTGAGTGGTGATGGGCTTACTTCTCAGAGAACGTTATAGATGGACCTTGTAAAAGAATGAGGTGGGGGGGATCATCAAGGAGAAAGGCAGGGCCTTTTTCATGGAAGGATGAGCGGGGAGTTGTTCCTCCTGGCTGCCCCACAGCCAGCAGCATTGACACCACTTTCTTCTCAGCCAGTGTCTCCCATCTTGGCCTCAAACACCTTCACTCCCCTTCCCCATCTCACAGATGGGAGACTGAGATATGGGGAAGGGAATACCTTGACCAAGGTCATACTAGGAGACAGTAGGAGGGTCTCAGCACCTCCAAAGTGCTTTGCAGGAGGAAGCCCTGTTTAATTCCTAACATACCCTGTTCAGGTCATCCCTCAGCTGGGAGAACCATAAAGGAAGGGGCATGAAAAGGCCTTGCTCCCCCGTCCCTGAAGACAACACATCATCTTCATCTTCCCCATTATAATCATTAAGGTCCCAATCCAAGTCCTTTGTCTTATCCCATATCCTCCATAGTGGTCTTCCCTGCATAACTCTGCCTGTGAGGTGCACAGCATGGGGATAGTGAAAGCTGTGGGGCTGGGTCCATTGCTACCTTGATGGTGGTGGTGCTGCGCTCCTCATACTTGCACTCACACAGCAGGCAGTAGGCTTCAACATCACGGCCTGGCACTGGCATTGGCTCCACCACATGCAGGCAGTTGCTGCAACACAAATATGCCAGGGTAAGCAGTAGGACAAGGGGAAGGCTGTGCTGGGTGGGGTGAGGGGCACTGGAGTTCTGGTGTCTGCAGTATTGTCATTGCTGTCACTGCTAGCCAGGACCATTACATAGGGTGACCATATGTCCTGGTTTGGCTGGGACAATCCTGGATTACAGAGGCTGCTGAAAATTAAAATGAGTGCCCTGGGTGCAGGGCAGGGAGGCAGAGCATCATGAGCTGTGAAATAGGAAGCCTTGGTAGATGGCAAATTAAATTGCCCTAAAATAAGTTAGCTTGGTTAGTGGAATGAGCATTTAAAAGGGGAGACGATTTTTAATGCCTGTGAAGTAGAGAACAGTGGGTCATTAATGGACCACTGACTCCCTTAATTGCCTGAATACCAGAGCTGAATCACATGGGCCCCATCCCCGCCCCCTCCTCTGCCTGCAGCAGCATGGTTGACTTGAGGGATAGGGTGGGGAGGGGCATGAATGCTGTGTGCCCCCGGAGGCTGATGGGGCATGGCGACCACGCGCAGGTGGTGGCAGCAGCAGGGCATAGTGGTGGTGAGCGGGGAGCTCCCACAGGCAGCTGCACTGGTGTTGGTGGTGGGGGCGGGTCGTGGGGGGAGCTCCTGCAGTCGGCTGCAGCAGTGCTGGTGGTGGAGAGGGGGTGGGAGGCGAGTGTCAAGTGGCGGTTGGCAACCACCCGCAGATGCCACTGGTAGTGTCAGCAGCAATCGGGGACCATGCGCAGATGCTGCCAAGGAGGGGTGGTGGTGAGTGGTGACCACCCACAGGTGCTGCCGGCAGTGTTGGCAGTGCTTTTTGCAGGGAGAGCATTGACAAGCTCAGGATGTGCGCGTGCACCTGCGTGCACCCCCTACACAGTGCCAATGGGGAGGGGGGAATGTCCTAGTTTTCACATTGCCCCTTTTGGTCACCCTACCATTACATTGCTGAAGAGCCAGAGAGAAACACTGGCCCTGCCTACTTCCAGCACCCTCTACAGGGAACCCTCTTGGTGTTCCTTATAGCTGAAAGAGACAATGAAAGAGAGAATGATGGCTCAGCCATCACTCTGATCTGCTAGTATAGGAAATGGGCATTGGGAAGGGGCAGGAAGAGGGTAGCCTCCAGCCAGCATCCAGGAGACAGGTACCAACCTTCACAAAGCTGCCCCTCGCTAAGGGATCCCTTTCCAAAGGCAATGAATGGGGGCTGTGAGCTGGACTTGATGACCTTAATTTGATTTAATCCCTTCAACAGAAAACCATCTAGTAGAAACATATCAAAACAAGGCAGTGAAAAAGAGAAACTTAACAGGGAAAGCCTGTATATAGATAAAAGATAATGCTTAGGAGAGTGCCTGAAGTAGCACTCCATAGAGTGGGGCAGATCCTGCTAATCTCTATCTACTCCACAGGTATTAAGGACCCTCTGTCTTTTAAGGGTCTTGATGTTCCACTATTCAAACTAGCCTTTCCTCTACAAAGTTGCTGTCTGTTAGCCAGTCCTGGTGATGTCTCTCTTCTGTTTCACAGCTCTGCAGATTATTTTTAGCTTTAGCGAAAAACCTTCTCTCAGATGTGGTAATATCTAACTCAGATGTAGAAATACTGACAATTGGAGGCTGTGTCAAGACACAAGAAGGCTAGATTTTATGAATCTAAATAAGATGTTCATTTAAGTATATTCTTTTTGACCATCTTGACTATTTTATGCCTAGTTTGTTGTGTTTTTCTTTCTAAACAATATATAATCTAACAAGATAGAGTACATTTCAATAGTTATATTTGTCTCTGCTTTCACCGTAAACCGAATAATATAGTGCTAGCCTCCTGGCATGTTGACAAAGCTTCTCATTTCACTTTGACTGGCAAAAAATGTGTGTTGTATTATATGCAATGATGTGCTACACCATCTGCCCCCTGCCCCCTTTTCAAAATCCTAGATCCACTCATCCTGTTTAGTTCCCAGTTCTGCCCTTGGCTTTGTGGATGACCTTGAGCAAATCCCTTCCTCTAACTTAGGTTTCCTTGCCCTGAGCATGGAGATAATGTGGCTGATCTCCTTTGTGAAGTGTATTGAACTGTACTGATGAGAGAGAGTAAATGAGAGCCAGGAAATATTGTTAGATGGATTCTACTGTCTAAGAAACAGACTTGACTGATATTATGAGTAGAAACTGTGGGGCTACAAATCACCAAGCTACAGTCTTTTTAACCCTCAGCCATTCAGTCCTGCCTATTCCCTGGTGTAAAGAAACGTGTATGTGGGACCCCTCGTCTTAAACCCGCAGCTGAGAAGTGTTGCATTTCCCATCCCCGCACGACAGGGAACACTGTCTTTCAGTAACTATCTTGCCATCTCCTGGAACAGCTCAGAAGGATGTTGAATGATGGGGTCTTGGGGGAATTTGAAAAAAGTACATTAAGTCCCCAGGTCTTAACAAACATGGATACCAGTCTGTCCTAGAGGCTGTGGCGGTGCCTCCTTGCCTATATTAGCCTGAATGGAGGCATAGGCTGGAAAAATTAAAGCTATTAAAGAAGCCTGGAAGAAGAACAGGCTGTATAGGGCAGGAGTCAGGCCTCCTTGCTCAGTCTACTGTGTAGCTTTAAAGCCCTGCAGACAGCAAGCAGCAACACCTCAGTGGCAGGATGATTTAGCAGGCAGTACTAGTCCTTAGGACCCAGGGAGCTACAGTGCTAACTTCAGTGTAGGCATAGGACAGGCAGGTGCGGAGGGCTTAGGTTTCCTCCTCCTATTCAGCTCGGTCAATCCCCTGAATATCAACAAGTCCCTCTTCAGTTACAGATGTGGAAGTCCCCAGCACCCAGCTCTGCTGTTGCCCTTCAGTCCTGACCCACAGCCCCTCCTATCCCAGCCCTGGACTCCTCACATGCACAGCTCTGCCCATGTGGCTCAATCCCGACCTGTGATTCCTGTTACTCCAGTCATGGGCTGTGCCCAAAGAGAAACTGCAGACTGCACAGTTGTGTGCAATACAACTGGACCGTAGGGGAGAAAGAAATAAGAACGTATAAGGAGCAGTAGCTCCATTTGTGTACTCTGGGTAAGTGAAGTCAACAGCCTTGCACCTGTGCTAATACAGCAGATAACTGGGCATCAGCCCAACTGTAAATGACACTTCAATAGATGATTTTCTATGTGGTTGGGCCTCCTCCCTGTTACAGGGAGGGGTTTTGTACATTGGGGATTTAGTCTCATTATGTCTGGTGAGATAGGGAAAATTATGATCCATTTTACACATGGTGAACTAATGGACACAGAGCTTAAATGATATGTTATACAGGGAGAATGTGGTAGAGATGGGAATTCAAGCTAGTTTCTGAATCCCAGGTCAGTATCTTAACTTCAAGGCCACCTTTCCCCACTCTACCTGCTCTATGCAACAGAAAGCTGAGGAGCTTCTGAGAGCTGATTCTCCTGTCTGTAGATGGCACTCTGTGCATAGGATACACCACAGCTCTGCAAGAAAGATGCTAGGGAAGAGTTTATCTGTTACTTACAGTGCACAAGGAGCCACACAGACCAGGGAGGGACCCACAGTTTTGGAGCTCAGTGCAGAAGCAGGGAATTACAGGTATTATTTAAAAACCATCATCCTTATACTTTGTGTATTTTAAGTGCCTTTTCCCCCTCATTCTCTATAATGCAGCATGATCTGGTTGTCAAAGCAGGAGACTGGGACTCTGGTCCCCTGGATACCAGTCGCTGCTCTGGTTGTGTCACCTTGGAGGGTCATTTCCTTTCCCTATGCCACAGCTTTCCTACCTGTAGTGCTGAACTCATGATACTGACCCAGCTTGACCCCAAGGCTCAATAAAGTGTCTGCTGTTCCTGAACAGAAATATGATGCATTGATTTTTTCCTTGCTACGCTCTGAAGAACCAAGTGCAACTGCAAAGGACAGGTCTACAGGGCAGGTATCTCCTTAAGGTCCAGGGCATGGAGTTGCATTTTTATCTCAGTATGGGCAATGCCCATTGCCAGGCAGTACAAGGGTTGTTGGTGTGAGGGCTCAGCTGTGAGACTTGAGTGTTTTTTCCTCAGTAAAGAGCTGTCATATACTATCTCTACTGTAAACTAAACTCTAGCTTGAATTCCCATCTCTACCACTGATTTTCTGAATCCAAGCCCCAAACCTTAGGGTTGTTAGGACTGAACCAGGCTTTCTGGCTGAAGCCCACCACTGCCTTTACAGTGAAACCCCACTCGTCTTCTTGGGTGGGGGGTGACTCACCAGTCCTTCTGTGACACATTCCTGTTGTAAATGTGCCCAATGATATTCCTGTAAGGGGGGCAGATGCATTTGCAGCGGATGTCCTCAGAGCTCTGCACAGGGAAGAGGAGACTGTATTAGTGAAGGTAACCAATGGCAGCTGGTAGCTAATCAAGAAGTTCTGACTCCACCACAGACCTGGTGCTTCTCCCTCTTCAGCCTGCTTCAGTCACTCACTGGTCAGACTCTCACCCTTGGCAATCATAGCATCTTTCCCTGAGACACCAGCAGGTCTCCAAACAGACTGCTACAGGGATTGAATCCTCCATTTTCAAAAGCACAGGCTTAGGGGTAATCTCCCTTAGGTCTCTGGTATACGGTGTAAGGCAGGGCTGTTCAACTGGTGGCCCATGGACCTCATGTGGTCCCGACGGGTTAACATGTGGCTCACGGGCTGGTGGTCTGGGCACTGCTCTCCACACCATGCCACCAGCTGCTGCCACTGGAGTCTCTGGGCTACCTCCATCCTTCTCAGGCTTCTGCTGCCTGACTGCGCCTCTGTGGCTCTCAGCCAGTCAAGTTGGATAGCCCTGGCATGCATCATGCAGGTTCACCAGTTCCCACTCCATCCAGCAGAAACCAGTGCTACCCTCCCCTCTGCCCCCTTCCCCATCTCCCCACCACACTACCCAGTCTGTACTCGTCACCTCTGCACCTTTCCACAATGGACCAGGCTTTTTTGTTCCCCTGTCTCAGTTGCACAAAGCACCGTGGCCACTCAGAATCTATCCCCTACCGTGCCCTAGCTCTCACCTTGCTGGCCCGTGCCAGAGGTGTTAGGACACACCACACTACAGCCATCAGAGACAAGAGTTGCATGCTTTTCCAAATGTGCTGGATGAAAATCATGGTGATCTGAAATGAGGAAATAAGAGTGTCAAAGGTAGCAGAGAGTCCAGTCTCAGCTGAGGTGCTGGTCTGTCCTCTTCCCCAAATTCCCCCACTCCACGCAGGCAGTATTTCCCTAGAGTAGCGGTGCTGAAACTTCCAGTCGCGTGAGTTGGATGGGGTTGCAGGGACCAGTTCCCATGGGGTGGGGGTAGTCTGTGGGTTGGATCCAGGATCAGTTTGGAAAGTGGGGTGTGTCTGTGGGTGCACTCTGGTGCATCAGGCCAGCATCATGCACTGGATCCTGCCATGGACTGGCTCTGGAAGCTGCAGCAAATGATGCTGCCACTCTCCCACTGCCAAATTTCTGGACTTGTGGGGAGCCCTGTGGGTGGGAGGACACAGATCCACAGGCTGTATTTGGTCAGCAGGCTGGAGGATGAGCACTGCTGACTTAGAAAATTAGTATTTAAATTGCAGTAAACTTTAGGGGCTCCACCCAAAAGCAGGGAATTGGGTACATGCACACATAGTAAAAGTCACTGTTCCAAAGAGCTTTTACATTTAAACAGGCAGGCTAGACTAAGGGTGGGAGGGGAGACAGAGGTCAAGAGGTGGGCAGTACAGTATCACCAGCCTGACAATGGCAGGGAAACTTTTGTTTCCAATCACTCATAGGAACTAGCACAGTACCACAAGCAATTTTCCAGTTTGCATTGGCTGTTTGGGTTTCTAGGGCAGAGAGAGTGAAAGATCTCTGGAGATTTATTTTATTACCTTTGGAGAACCATTCAACAGCTATTTTACCAAAGGGAACTGAACTGGAAAAATCAAGAAACCTGAACAGACTAAAGACTGTCTGCTAGAGTCCCATGATGAATAGCCCCTAGACATTACTGAAAGACTGATATTCAGTAATGAATCAAGAAAGGGCCAATTCTGTAATTAGGTCTGCACGGGCAAGCCCTTACTTCACGTTAACTGCAGGTCTAGTTACAGGGATGAAAACTAATATTATACACTGTTAACCCTAAAGCTACTAAGAGAGAACTGACTCTTCTGCTTAATTCAAGGTCTAGGGCTAGTTCATTTCTACGGCAGGTACTTATATTTGCATGGGTCTACATAACTCTGTTTTGCTCTTGTATTTTCCTGTGATCCTTCGGTCCAGTTACCCTCCTGGCACTGCATTTAATATAGGCCATGTGCATCATAAGCTTTTGTGTCTGGGCCAAAGATCAAGGCAATCACTGAGGGACCTCCAAGTGGAAGTCTGTCCACTGATTTTGAACACACTTTGGATCAAGAACTTAACATGGTATGAATGCTTTGGAAGCAAGGCCACAATGTAGTACAGCACAACCCAGAGAGATCACTCTTCAGCTTGCTTTTCCTTCTTCAGCTTCCAGATCTTTGCTTTAGGCACCGCTCCACACGGCCACCCTGTGTGTTTGCTTCTCCATGTAACTAACAGGAAAATACCAGGCAGGCCCCAGCCTTTTGTGGGTTGTTGCAGTGTGGATCTGAGGCAGGTATGAGCAGTGTTTGGCCCTTAAGTGCTAAAGGAAGTGAAATTATTAAAGCAGGGTGCTGCAGCATGCTAGGGTGCCAGGAGATCCTTCTTAGGCTGCTGACACCGACACAGGATAAACCCAGAGACTTCAAATACGAATCCACAAAGTTGAGAACATTTTGCCCTGTGAGCTTCTTGTGTCCTTTGCCACAAAAGAATTTATCTATTATTTTTTGTAGTCAAAAAATGAGTGCAAACAAAGAGCTGGTATTATCTGAGGGGTGCTTGAGTCTAAAAAAGGTTGAGAACCAGTGCCTTAAAACACCCACTTTGGAGCAGGATTATATATCTCTAGTCTACTAATCCTTCAGGCCTCTTTTTGTTTGAGTAACAGGAAATTGGGGCTGAATCGACAACTGACTTTGGGATCTAAGTAGGATCCAGCTGCCACAGTAGGGGCCTAAGTCCAAGATTTGGATCTTCAGAATCCCTCTTCGCTATTGAGCAAAGACTGCAGGCCCCTAAGTTTCCAATAGCCAATTTTCTCAAGAAGGGGATGCAGGTTAAAATACCCTGAAGCACATGAAAGAACTGAACCCAAATCTCCCATATGATAGATATCTCAACAGAGCAAATTAGTATGGACACATTTGCGCAGTGCTGTGACTAGGGGAGTGGAGCAGGGCAGGCTGGTCTGTTGAAAGCTAGGGTCGCAAAAGCAGTCTGCAATGACCTGCAGCTCTGCTACCTCCAGCGTGGTGGAGAGGAGAGCGGGGAGTGGACTGCTCTCCCGTTTGCTCCACCTCCCCTCTCCCAGAGGGCCCGCTCTCCCAGAACCAGGAGGCCCTACGCCCGTCTGCCAGACCTGGGAGACCAGCTGCTTCTGGTTGGAGAGGTGGGAGACATCAATTCTGGCAGTCGGGCATGGGGCTTCGGTTTCCCAGTTCCAAGGTCTCCTGGTTCTGGTGTTGTGGGGCAGAGACAATCTCCCTGTTGGGGAGGGAGAGAGTACAGCACTGTGGGATGCTGGAGCATCCAGGGCTCCCCTATCATGCTCAGGAAATTGTTGACCCCACCCTGAAAATCATTAATCTGTTTTGAGTAACCTCCAGCGGTGGCGTCATTGCATCTCTGATGACCTGACAGTCTTACGCTGTCCAGACTCGCAAGTCCTGAAAATCCAGTGCACGTGACAACTAAAATACAAATCGTTTTAAGAAAGCACCACAGCTTTCCCACAGCACATAACTGCCCCCAGAAACTGATTGCAGAAGCTACTCTAGAGTCTCAGCTGTGCGCAAAACCAGGATCTGTCAGTTCTTGGGCCCAGGATGTACAATACCTTAGCTAAGGAGCAGCTGAACCTGCATGGCTGCCAGGAACTACAATTAGACAGCAATTCAAGCTAATTAGTTTGCATTTGGAAATACTTCTTGCAAATTTAGATTGTATTTGACGCCATTTCTGTTTCTGTACAATCCCAACCGCAGCATGCAGAGAGGCTCACTGCAACACTGGCTGCAGGAGCAGTTATTCTAAGCATCCCCCCCACCCTCTCCCCAGTCAGCATTAAAGGCTGTAAATCAAAGTGCCCTACAAAGGTCTCCCAGTTTGCAACAAAAATTAAAATCATCATATTCACCTTAGAAGAGAACTGACACCCACCCGGCAATCTCCCCGCAGCTCCTAAAAGGATGGAAGCCGCACCTCCTTGGCAGCGATTGGCTCTTGGAAAAGATCCTCTTTGGTCCAGACCATAACAGACAGCCCTTACTCCCAGCCAGCAGTTCGTGCCCAGGGTTTCACTAAGGGACTAGAAATCATTTCTCAACCCCACTGTGGCAAGAAAAGGAAAGCTAGAGTTGCAAAATGAGATGCTCTTGTGAAGCATCGCTGCCAAAGTACAGTGCCAAAAATGTAATGTGAAAATGCCACATAGGAGGGGACTATGGGTTATTGAATCCTTAATTATTATTTTATGTTAAATGTACAAAGCTGGTCATGTTAAAGTACCTTATGATCAAAACCTTGGGGTCCTATTCCTGTGTGACTGAGTTAGCCACTGCTTGTCACCCTCCTTTTTTACCCCACTGGCAGGGAGGTGATAATGATGCAAACCTGCCCAGACTAGGGACAGTATGAGTGGTTGGGAAAGACCTAGTTGATATTCAGGGAGACTGCTGGTTCCCCTCTCCTCAGAGTGAATGGTAGCAATATTTGGCTTTCTTCTCCGTGAATGCACCTCCAATCTTTACTTGGAGGGACACTTCCCTGGGGTGGGAGGCAGTTAGAGCTGGATCCTGAAAAGAGATTAAAAGGAATTAGGCATCCAAGTCTTCTTGAAGTTTGCATGGGGTGAGAACATGTCTTCATAGCCATTTGGCCCTGGTCCTCTGGACTGAACTGGATTGACTCATGTCAGATGGCAACAGATTTTAGTCACTATGCACCAAGTCAAAACCTGAATGTGTATTTCAAGGGTTCCCAAACTGGTACAGGTCCCCCTGGGGATACATGTCTGGGGAGTATGCGGGCGAAATTTGTGTAATAGCAGATGCTGGTAGGGCTACGCAGGCAGCTGGTATATCTGGAAAGGGGTATGCAATAAGATAAAGTTTGGGAAACTCTGGCCTACCTAGAGGGAAAATTCTTTCCCACTGTCCTCTATTGATACAAAACCCGACGCCTTTATGTCCTCTATTTTTCTCTTGAAGAGAGAAATAGAGGACATAAAGGCATCCAGTTTCGTATCAATAGAGGACAGAGTAGAAGAAAACCGGAATGTCCTCTATGATGGCCATCCTATTACCCACCCGTGGTACATAAATCACTCTACAACAGGTCAAACTTGACTATCTAGGTCCTTTGTGAAAGCATAGGGCTTCTGGAGGACAAGCTGTTTTGACTTTCTCTGAGATGTTTGAACATTGGCCACAGCTGAGTGGGGTTTGACCAGTGTGCACTGATGTTCCTGCCAGTACTTTTAAAACCCAGGGGTTCCTGACTTGAGCGTCTTCTAGTCAGTAAATTTCACAGCAGAAAGGATTTTCCCTTCCCTTGGCACGCACTGTTGGTGGTTTTGCCTTCCTCTGTGGCATCCTCTCCCTAAGATTTTCTAAGCATGCATTAACCAACTACTTCCTTTGCACACCACACCACCCTTTTTTTCCCCTTGTGTCATGTTATAGGATGTTCTTAGTGTTTCAGGTCCAGCGCCTTGTTAACTGTGGGTCTGAAAGGCTGATTCTGAAGATATGGCAGCAAGTGATGGCAGACTGCCTGCTGAAGCTGGTAGGCAGCGCGCTGATGCAGAAGGGGCTGTGGCAGCCAAGGACTGCCTCTGAATGCAGGGGGTTTGATGGCTCAGAAATCGTCTTCCAGTTCTGTTTTCCTCTTTTTCTAGTCTGACCATGACCGTGACCAGTCCTACCAGCACACCAAATCTTGCTTCTAACAGCAACACTTTCAGATCAGGTAAAAACACCAGCCATAAAGGGAGGAACTGTAGGACACTGGACATCCGGGTCAGAGTCCATGCTCACGCCTGCAGCATATGCCCTGCCCCAGGGAACAGCACTTCCTCCACGTTAGCTCAGTTTCGGAGCTCGCACAAGGAGCCTGTCAGACGTATTTTGAGAACAGCAATTCCGCGTGTTCAGGGAATGGCAAAACCCACTCGATGTTTGGTGAAAATAAGATGTCCAGAACAGGGAGATGCACCTGGTTTGCAAAGCATCATCTTGGATCAGGTCTGGGACTGCTCCTAGATCAAGGACCCTGTGGCAGCAGCCATGAACCCCCTCCAGACTAGTATGGCACTGCTGGACACAGTCACGGCTGAACCGGGCGGCAGGCACACGCAGCACGTGCCAGTGCCTCCCCCGGCGCAGCGCCCTGCACGTGGCTCGTGGCTCAGGCTCGCCGGAAGTAGCCACACGGGAAGGGGC
>NW_005843156.1:94102-111320 GCF_000455745.1 Alligator sinensis | reverse complement strand
TGTGCGGGGCCCGCGCCGGGCGCTGCATCGTGGTGCACGGAGCCGGGTAGGCCGCGCTGGCGCCTTCCGGGAGGCTCCGCGCTACGGGGGGCGCGCTGGGACACGCCGCAGAGCCTCGTTCTGAACCGCCCCCCCAGGGCGGGTCACAAGAGCGGGGGCGGGGCTGGGGCTGGCCTACAGACAGGGTTGAGGCGCGCTGCGCTGTGCTGCACTAGGAGTCCCGGAGGTCCCTGATGGACTTAAAGCGCCAGAGGCGCGGTGCTCCTGGCAGGGGTAGCACCAGACCGGTTTGTCATTCCCTGTAACTTAAACCAGTGACTTTCCCCACGTAGGAAATATCTTGGAAGAAAAAGGTTCGTGGCATTTGAGCGCCAGACGGCGTCCGCAGACTTCCATTCTGCTCCCAGAGGAGCAAGCGGGAGAGATGTTTGAGGACTGAGAATAATAGGTGCTTCCAATGGAGAATATCTTTCTGTCTTTTTCTTCTGAATATTTCCAAGTTTGAGTCCGGCTGCTTTGAACGCGGAGAGCTCCTCAGGCCGGCTTTGTGCACCAAAATACAAGAGCTGGGTTTTGGGGGTGGGCTGTTAAGCTCTTCACGGTTTTCTGGCGGGTGGAATTGCTCAGCAGAAAACAACCGCTCGAGCACACGATGTTTTGTCACTGTGGCGATGTGTAGGGGGCACCGCTCACCCATGTCTGGGGATGGTGCTTGGCACCGTCGATCTAAAGGACACTGGGCACATCTACGTGAGACGCTTTGAGTGCGTTGGACTAAATCTACTGAGCATTAGCATGGCAGGAAAAGCCTGTGCTAATGCGCGGTAGATTTAGTCTAATGATTTTCAGTCTTTTTAAAGGAGAGTCCCCTTTCTGATGGGTACTCCTCCTGTTTGGGTACCCCCTTCCAGATGTGGAGTGGGGCAGGAGGATCCCCCAGCAGCTGAGGCGGCAGTGGTGATTCCTAAGTACCCCCACTTCTTTGTGCCGCAGCTGCATACCCCCTGGGACCTTCCCAAGTACTCCTGCTTGACAACCCCTGGTCTAATGTGTATTAACATGACTAGAAAAGAGTTCATCAGCGCAAAAGCACAGTAGTGCCAATTCGGGCGCATTTAGTACCTGTCATTATAGATACTAAACTTAATGTGCTGTAATTAGGGCGCATTAAAGAACATGTAGATGCGCCCACTGAGTATTACAAAGCTCCCCAGCTTGGGATGGGATCATGCCCTGCCCATGCATCTCCGCTTCTCAAAACCATTCTCTTTCTCACTGGTGTCCAGGCAATCAATTTATAGCACTTTGTCTTCTTTCCCTTGAATTGGGTTTATCACCAAGTATTACAATGCCAGGTGGCTGGTATTGGCTTGGAAAATCTAAAGTTCACACGTAGGAGTTAAAGCATTGTGTACTGCAGAGTTTTGCTGCCACTTGGGTGTTTGCCTAAAAATACTAAAGGTGGAGGTTGGGAAAGGAAAGAGTCAAATTTAAACTGTCACCATTAAGATACTAATATGCATATGGGGAATGAGTAGCGTGCTGTTTGTAGTGCTCCTAATATTCTAGTGAGTCCTGTTCAGGGTGATTTTTCACTGCGTTTTATGCAGTTGGTAACACCAGTAATATCAAAATTATGACATTTAAAACATGGGTGCTTTTATCTTGTTGTTTCTGACTCTCTTGGGTGCCTTATAGTCACATTTTAAGGTGTTTTTCCACTGCCACCAGGGCTTAACATGTATGCTTTTTCTTTTTAATAAACACTGAATTCTTGCCTCACCCCCTTGTCTTATGGATGTTTTATGAAAAACACCCAGTAGAGAGCTGGCAGTGCTGTACCCTTGTGTACCACTTATGAAACCGGGTCTTTTTCTGTTCTGTACGCTGCACACTGGAATGTGGAGGCTTCTTCCCATCTCTTTGCAAGGGGGAAGCAGCTGTGATCTTGTGCCCTGCACAGTGTTTCAGCATGAGTTGTCATATCCTATCTCTCAGGATCAGGAAGATGTTGCATTTGTTCTTTGGTGCCTTTCTTCATCAAGGCTGAGAAACATCGGGTGTTACTTTGAACTGTGTGACTTGAATTCTTTCCTAATGGCCAGCTCTAGTAACTGCTACTCACTCGTTAGAAAAGCTATCCGTTAGTTCTGAGGAGCTGGATCTGGAGGTGCTGGTCAGGGTTAGGGGGGCAGGGGTTGTCAGAGCAGCAGCTTGTGGGAGGTCCAGGGCTGCAATAGCAGGGAATGGGAGGCTGGGGGTCAGTAGTAAGGTGCATGGGAAGAGCTCTGTGTGGGCTCTGGGGTTGTGTTCTGGGACGTTGCAGGTCACGATCACGGTGCATAGGCAGAACTGGGGTGGAGTGGCTGGGTCTGCTCTGTGTAAAGAGAAGCGCACAGTGATTGTCAAGTTATTTTTGTTTCTTTTCATGCTTTCCAACCCACCTGTTACAGCGGAAAGACCCCAATCTTCTCCCAGATGTGGGAGTAGAAAGGACTCCTGGCTCTTTATACCCTTGATTCACTGTAACAAGCTCTTTCAGAGAGAACCCAAGAGCCCTGATCCCCCAACTGTCCTACTTTTCTTCTCCATCTCTTGCTCTCACTAAAATTGTGATCTCATTTCTCCCCACAGTAAACTCTGGAGTCAGCTACTAAATGCAGCAGGGTTAGTGCTGTTCAAGTACAGAGAAGGCTGGACTTGGCTTGGCACTTGACAGGCCTTCAGCTTGCGTTCCAAATCTATTGGCTTGGGATGCAATCCAGGTGTTGCCAGAGTTAACACACACTGCATCCTGGAGCTGTCACCATCCAGATGTTATGGAGAGGAGCAGTCATGATAGGATTTCACAGTAGAGCTCGGTCTGTGTGCTTGGGCATGATTATCTGTTTCTGACCTGGAAGGGTTTGGGATTGCAAATAGCAACCGAAGTGAATCGGCTGAAATGTGCATGGGCCAGGAGTGTTTTTGTGAGTGTGCGTGTGCATGAGCTGGGAGGAAAGATGTGAGGATTGAGGAGAACTGACAGAACCACACGTGAGACATTCGCACAGCCTCTACTCATTTTAAAGGCTGCATGCAGATGTTAAAAAAAAAGAAAAAAGCCACACTTTACTTCAGACTCGGTGTGCTCCTGCACCGAGCCCAGCATATGCCCAGAAGAGGCAGTTATGTTACTTGGACCTGACTCCCCTGATGTATATATAGAGCCAGACGCTTTAGTGGGGCCCTTTTGGTGCTTTTTTTCTAATAGCTGATTAAATCTGCTTTAGCGAAAAGCACCAAAAAGCCCTGCTGAAGCACCTGATCTATACAGACAGACAAGGTTCTTTGGGTAAATCTGATATCTTTTATTAGACCAAATCAAAAAGTTGGAAAAATTCTTCTTAGCTAGCTTTCAGGTTTAAAAATCCTTCAGACGAGGTGTTTAACCTGTGGTTTCCCATGTTTTTCTCCTTTAAAGGAGAATCCATTTTTAAAGTTTGTTGATCCATTTTTTTAAAGTTTGTTCACAGCCCTTTCATATATTTTTGCAACCTACATTTGGGTCGTGACCCATGGGTTGAGAAATGCTGCCCTAGGCTACAAGCCCTGCCACAGCCTCTGCTAGCTGCAGCTCGCAGCTTGAACTGCAACAGTTGGCAGCATCCAGTGTTGAGTTCAGAATTGCAGTGTGATTTCTAGTATAGGTAGAAATCCTAAACTATTGGGAATGCTTAAATTATGGGATTTGTGAGTTATACCTCTGGTTGCCAACTCCTGTGATATTCTTGTAAGACCTGCTCCCTGGGCACAGATCTACGCTGGTGATCCTTTCCATGGGCTTCCATGGCCAGCATGTGCCCCTTCTCTGTCCCTTAGAGGAGCCCCAGACCTCCTTGTTGGGTGCTGAAGTCTATTCTCTTGCCTCTCTGCTGCCAAAATGTATGCTATGTAAAACTTAAAACAATGAGGTTTGGTGATGGGGTGAGTGACAGAACTTTAACTATGGAGCCTGTACTTCCAAAATTACCAACTCACGAGACAGTCATTTCTTTCAAGGCAGTGTGTTTAGTGTTGAGTGCTGGTAGTCAGGATTTTTTATCCTTCCCTAGGTCAGGAAGGGGCTGTTTTCTCGAATGGGGGCTGGGATTCTCATTTCATTTTTTACACCAAGTTGTTTAATTGCTTCATTCTTCAATTTCCTCATTTGAAAAGTATGGGCTTGTGTTGCAGGGCTGCTTTGAGCATGATTTACTGCTTCTGAAAGCCCTTTGAGATCATAGCAGGAAAGACTGAGATGTTAAAGCCCACGTATTGTTTTAAAGGTTACTTAGCATCCTTTAGTAATTAAATGTCATCAATCAATGGCAGGAGCAGCTGGTGACTGCATGTGGCATGGAGATTGACATGGTTTTCCCATCATGCTAGTGTAAGCAGGGAGATATGGTGTTAGTATGTGGCATTTAGCTATGCGCAGAAAAAAACAGCCAATGTAAAGGATCTTCTGTCAGGTCTGGGCTCCCCAAGAATGTGCATGAGGCAGTGAATAACCATTAATGTAACAGCCATAAAAAAATCGAAATCTTGAAATTCAGTGTTGGGTTTCAAGGCTGGCAGCTGCATAGCCTGCTAGTTCACTTGGTAAGGCTGCTAGAGTGCAGTGATGGGGAGAGCCCACAGTGCAGACTGCACCCATCTTTCCAGGAGAGAGAGAGAGATACTGCACAGCAGGTGCTCACTATGGCCTTAAAGACTTGAGAGCACTGCTTTTCCATCAATGGCATTTAGCACTGGAATGGATAGTTTTCATCCAGTGATCTCAAACTATTTTGTGGAAGGCACATCAATTTAATTACTCTCACTTCATTGATGGAGAAACAAAGACGTCCAAGATTCACAGGGATCCTGGGTCTCAAATCTGTGCCCTAGCTCTGGGTCTGTGCTGCCTCCTTACTGAGTTTAGTGGAGTGGTTCATCTGAGGAGAACCACTCAGCCTGCATAAGGGATGAAGAGCAGAACAGACCTGTTTTCCCCCTCACAAAGTCATTCCTGGTCCAGGTGCCAATGTGGTCCAAATACACTAAATGCAAGAATATATAGAAAAGCTGCATACAGTGCTTTTATGTATGGGACCTGTATGTTTGAGAGCTGGGGCAAGTATAGGCATTGCAAGTATCTAGTCTGTGCTCTTTCTCCATGATATTAGAACAGAAGACCAGCCCACTAGACCTGGGATTTCCACCCCCCCCGCCCCCCAACAGATGGCACAAAAGGCCTAGCTATTTTATGAAGTTCCCAGTCATTGCAGTGCCTAGTTCTGTGCCCTGCCATCTTGAACCATCTGTTGACCCTGGTACATGTTCTCCAGGAGCAGCCTGTGTCTTGCATAGAGGAAGAGGGTGGCAGCTTCTCCTGGTGCTGGATGGTTAGTTATGCTCTGCAATGGAGACACTGGGAGTGGATTCCTTCATCACTGTCCCAGGCAGTTGTTCACTATGGGATCTAGGCTGAAATATGTTGGACCTTGTGGCTGCTTGTAGACATTAAAAAAAAACAACCAACCGCACTTTACCAGAAGAAGCAGCATGTTACTTCAACCCAGCTCTGCAGCATCTGTATAGACTGGGTGCTTCAGCAGGGCTTTTTGGTGCTTTAGCTAAAGCTGATAAAAGCGGCAAAAAAGCCCTGCTAAAGTGCCTGATCTATGCAGACATCGGATGAGCTGGGTCCAACTAACACGCTGCCTCTTTCTGGCATGTGCTGGGCTTGGTGCAGGAGCACACCGAGTTTAAAGTAAAGCCTGTAAGGTCAAGGTTGGTACTGGATCGGAGATTTCAGTAAGGATGCTTTTGCTTCAGCTTGAAGACAAGGGCAACACTGCAACCTTGCTCCGAGGGGAATGGTACTGCCAGAAGTCACCACCCTTTGGGTTGTATTAAGACAGGAGTTTTCAACTTTTTTGCGTCAGTGTACCCCTGGCGGCCGGTTGACAAGCAGGGGGAGGGGGTCCCCCAGCAGCCAGTCGACGAGTGGGGTGGGGGTCCTCTAGTGGCTGATCAGCAAACATGCTGGTGGCAGTGGTGGAGCCTGCTGACAAGTACCCCCTGAGGCCATCCCAAGTACCCTCAGGGGTATGTGTACCCCCAGGTGAAAATCCCAGTATTAAGAGAAAACCCTTGAGGTCATAAAAGATTCCCTTGGCACTTTTGCAACTCTGTGGGTGTTAGGGCCAGATATCTTGGCCCATTTCTAACTTGGACAGTTGCTTCTTAACTTCTTTGAATTCCCCTACATTTCACTTGGCTATGGGATTTTTCTACCTCTGACCTGTCAAATCAAATTGCTACTAAACAGCTGCTACATTTAATTGGAAATGAAGCAATTCTTACCTGTAGCTCCTGCCGCACTTTGGGTAGCATTTGATGATAATATTTTTAACACAGGACTTCTAAAACAAAATTACCGTTTAGCCAAGACAGGGGGGAAAGGAGGGGAGTGCAGTCAGAATTCCCTTATTTTCCCACAGAAAGCAAATAGGTTCTGAGGAAGTGTCTCTGCTTGGCAAACACTGGCTTATTATGATGTATCTAAAGATCTTTATGCTTATTATTATTGTGCGATATTCTAGTTGGAGCCTGGAAGGATTTTTTTTCCTTTCATGAACCTTCCTGGCTCCTGTGGAGCTTTTTTATTGCCTTCCAGTAGTGCACTGGGGTGTTGGCTGCTGTTAAGACTGAAGATTTTTAACTGAGGTGAACTGATAATCCTGTTGGTGCTTAGAAAACCCAGAAGTTCCTGGCTAGTGGGTCTCGCTCTTCTGCTCAAGATTATAGTGATCACCGAATCTGGGGGCTTGGAAGAATTTGACCCTTAGGCCAGAATGACATGGATTGTGGGACGTTTTGCCTTCCCCTGCTCCTAAATTGTGTGTGTGTGTGTGTGTGTGTGTGGCTGTGTTTGTGCATCCCCCATATCCTGCAGGACCAAGGGGAAAGGTGTACAGTCCTCCTGCCTTTGCTAACAGATGATGCCATGATGCAATAAAAAGGGGGCCACCACATATGCCAGGGCATTCTTGTCTTCATGGAGTGTGGCATTGACCAGCCTTGCAAATGCTTTGAGATCCAGACAAGGAAGATGGGTACAGTTTGGGCCCAGCTCGCTATTACCCTGCACCTCGTGCACTTGTTTGCAACCAGTGCAAAATAAGTGGATTGTGCCATCATGTCGGACTGGCAGCATTTTGCACAGGCACAAATGACATCATGGAGTAGGGGGCTATGATGAATTAGGCCTCAAGGTGCGTTACCCCGGCCCCTGTCACTGAGGTATTGCACTGAATTTGAATGTGCCTGCACACAGTTTGGCTTGGGTCAGACTCACTTCCAAAAGGAGTGAAACTTCTTCCTGAAAATAATCACACCTTTGTGATTTCATCTTCTTGTTGCTAATCTTTCTGGAGAAAAGGGGGTATGGTGACAAACTGTCCTGCCAGGGACCACGGTGTCTGGTGATCACATGCCACGTGTGGGTTGCGTTAAAAATAGATTTAAAAACAATTCCTCGCACTCTTTAAAAATGATCTGGGGGCTATGGACATGAGGGCTCCACCCCTCTCCTCCCCCGTGCGTTCCTTCATCTCTGGAATCCCTCTTCCCTTCCATCCTTTGGTTTGGCTTCATTGCTGCCAAATAGATCATTTTGCCCATATCATTTCACCCCTCTCTCTCTCCATGCCATACTGACTGCTAGATTTGTCTTAAGTCCCTTCTACACATAATCCTATCAGTTATGTTCCCTGTCTCTTGCCACCCTTCAACTGTGAAGCTCCTCATGGACTTTCAGGCATTCCCTCTTGCTGTGAAAACCTTTGATGGCTGATGTTATCCTGACCTTAGCACCTGCTGCTCATCACCTCTTTAAACTGGTGAGTCCCACAGCTCTTCCACCTTTCTGTGTTTGGCCATGTTGTCTGGTGGTGGTCAGCACACAAGGAATCAAGGGGGCATCAATTTTCACATCACAAGCTGAGAACTCTAGGGCTTTCTAGTCTATTGATGTCCATAGGCTAAGAGAGTTCATGATTTGGGAGTTATAACTCCCAGCCTGAATATAGGGGTTGTACTAAAAAAGAAGAGCAAGTTTGGACAGATACTCACTTATCTTCCTTTGTTAAAAGTGGATACATGTCACCATGGTTGAAAAAAACAACTGTTCAATAAACCAGGAGTGTTAAAGACGTGGCTCATGGGCCGGATCTGGTCTGTGGAGCCTCTTCATCCAGCTGCTGGTGCTGCCTCTGGTCTGAGTTGACCTTTACACCGCTGGACCAGCCCTGCACGTAGGGCCAGGGTGCACATTACATATGGCACCTGTGGCACACATTACATATGGGTCCAGGACCCATGCTTAATGTGGCATCTGCCACTCTCCCTTCTCCTGTCAGCTGCCCAGTCTGGGACTGAGCTGTGTGTGGCATGAATCCTGGACCAGCTATAACAGGCACCACGTGCAGCCCAAAGCAGCCAGGGCAGGTGTCACGTCGAGCAAGAATCCTGGACCAGCCACTGCAGGCACTGCATGCGGCATTCATCACAGGACCCACGCTGTACGTGGTGCCCATTGCAGCCAGTCCAGGATCTGTGCCACATGTGGCCAGCTTCTGACTCTTTAGGGCAGGGAATTCCTTAGCCTGGCCTGGCCTGTTGTGGAGCAGGCCTGTCTCCAGATGAGTTTGGGTTTTATTCCCCTCTATTCAGCACTGGTGAGGCCACATCTGGAGTACTGTGTTCAGTTTTGGGCCCTCACTACAGAAAGGATATGGAGAGAGTCCAGCAGAGAGCAACAAAAA
The DNA here is from genome assembly GCF_000455745.1 of Alligator sinensis. Lineage (NCBI taxonomy): Eukaryota > Metazoa > Chordata > Crocodylia > Alligatoridae > Alligator > Alligator sinensis. The sequence continues at coordinate 102,486 of NW_005843156.1, read as the reverse complement.
TGGTGAGGGGGCTGGGGGACATGATTTATGAGGAAAGACTGGGGGAACTGGGCTTATTTAGTCTAGAGTGGAGGAGACTGAGAGGAGACTTAATAGTAGTCTTCAACTACTTGAAGGGGGGCTCAAAAGAGGATGGAGCGAGACTATTCTCAGCGGTGACAGATGACACAACAAGGAGCAATGGTCTAAAGTCATAGCAAGGGAGGTTTAGGTTAGATATTAGGAAGAATGTTCTCACTAGGAAGGTAGTAAAACACTGGGACAGGTTACCCAGAGAGGTGGTAGAAGCTTCAACCTTGGGGGGATTCAAAACCCAGCTAGACAAAGCCCTGGCTGGGATGATCTAGTTGGGCCTGGTCCTGGTTTGAGCAGGGGGTCGGACTAGATGTGACCTCCTGAAGTCTCTTCTAAACGCTAATTGTCTATGACTCTATTGTATGTAGAGGATTGGTGTGGCTTTGCTTCTGTAAGTAAGCCATATCCCTGGTCCTCTGATGTCAGGGACCTGCTGCACATTGGTGTAGCCAAGGGTCCATTGCTGACAGTGCTGCATAGTAATTCCTTCCATGCCGTGTATGCTACTTCCTGGGGTTGGTGGAAGAAGCAGGGACATGCTATTTACTTTGTGTTTGTTCAGCTGGAGTCCCCTGCAGAGGAAATGCTCTGACCCCTACTCATGTTTCCCTTTAAACAAGCCTGGTAAAAATGTGGTGGTCTAATGACCCCCATGAGCTTCCCAGGAAAGGAAAGCCTGATGGTAAGTGGAATGTGCACCTCTTCAACAGCTCCCTCCCCTAGTAAAGGTGTTTATCCCATTGACAAGTAGTCAGGCAAGCTCCATCGTCCTTTCGTAATTGCTGCATTACCGGAGGATCAAGTAACACTTAATGGTTGTAGATTCCCTCAAACATGATTGAGAAGGTCAGGCAGGGTTGAGGTAGAATATTTGCAACAGTTTGACATAAGCTTTGGCCACTGATTAGCAACAGGTGCATATTTTATGGGTCCCGTTCCCTAGCAAGTATTTTTGCTGTCCCCTGGCCTCTGCTCCTCATGCCGGGTCAGTGCATTGCAATGGTGTCGAGGAGCTATTGCTGAGCTATTGCAAAAGCCGTGGCATCAGGCAGGGTGCGCATCAGTCTGTGTCAGATTAAATTGCTCCATTGGCTCAGATGAACGGACAGACTTGACTGGAGGCTGTGCATAGCCTCTGCTGTCGAAAAGTGCAGGAACTTGGGAAGGAGGATGGAGGACTCTTCCTTGAGGCCACTGGTTATAATCCAGGCTCACTTGGTCCTTGAGCTTCCTCTTGGATGGCTGTAAAGCGTCTTTGTGTAAAATGAGTTTGGTGGGTCTTTGCCTGTTCTGTCAATCATGTCTACCACTGTAACTGGCCAGCAGAAATTGTGCTGGGATTCACCCTGCTCTTTGCACTGCCTTTGGCCTCCTGTCCATGCTCTGCAGATTTTAATTTTATACACAGTTCTTAATCCAGGCCAAGATGCAGCTGTTAAGCTAATTAAGTACATGGCAAAAGAGGAGCATCCTGATGAGATATGAGAGGAGAGGGCATTTGCTAGAGCTGTGCTGAGTGACAGTGCTACCAGTGAAGATCGTTCAGCAGCATAATTAATGGCTTGGGAAAGTAATGGCATGGCCCGCTCCTACTTTGCAAGATGCTATGAATGGCCTACCTTCATATAGTTGCCTTACCTTCTCCCTGATTTAACAGTAACATGGTTAACCACCTTCCTGTATCAAGGTAATATCCCACCCGTGCCTCAGCTTTCCAGTTGTAGCACGGGGAGCACACACCGATTCAGAGCTCTATTTCAGGGACTAGTATTCCTCGGTTTTGTGGGTACTTGTGCCCTTGTAAAGAAAACATCAGTTAATTAACATTTGGGGTCAAGTGTGAAAAGTATAACTCCCACCCAAATCCCTCGCTGTGCTGCTCATCTCTCTTGCGTATGGGAGAGGCTGAGCCCAGTGCAGTGAAGCTGTCTCGCACAGAACTAAAAATTGCTGGAAATCTTTTGCTCAGTCCATTAACCCGCTCTTTTATTTTAGCCCAGGGCTGCCTGACCCCACTCTGCGGATGCCCCTGAGTATTTATAGCCCCATACTATCCCAGCCTTGCCCTCTGTGACTCGGCTATGCTGGTATCTCTTCATTTGAATCTGCAGCCCCTACCTTCCTGCGCCTGGGCCTGCCTTAGCCAAGGTTGTCAGTTGTACTCTAACAAAACACTTGATTAAGGGATGTGGTCAGGTGCCCACTCAGCACCTGGATGTGACCATTAATTTATTTTCTGTTGCCACTTCAGCTGGAATTTGACTTGGATGAAAGGCCAGTAGCCTCCAGCCATTGTGAATCATGGACATGGCCTAGGTCTTTCTTTGCTTACAGGGCATGCACACCAGCTGAGAGGAAGCCCTGCTCCCCTTTGAGACCTTTGCTCAGCTTCATAGTTTCATCGTAGTTAGGGTCAGGAGGGACCTGAACAGATCATCTAGCCTGACCCCCTGCCACAGGCAGGAATGAATGCTGGGTTCACAGGACCCCAGACAGGTGATCATCTAACCTCTTTTTGAATTTACCCAAGGTAGGGGCGAGGACCACTTCCTTAGGAAGTTGGTTCCAGATTCTTGCCACCCTAACTGTAAAATATTGCTTTCTGATCTCTAACCTAAACCTATTCTCCATCAGCTTATTACCATTGTTCATCTTCACTAACTTATTTCTAAGTACAGTTTGCTTTGTCAGAGTTGGGTATATGTGGCTTCCTTTTACCTTTAATATCACTTGCTGCATGGAAAAGGCTCTAGCCTGGCTAAACCTGTTACGAATTTACTTCCAGGATCTTGAGTATGTGTTCCCAGGCACTACTTGCTAGCGCTGATTGCGGAATAAAACCTGGTACCTGGCATAGAGTTGAGAGTGAAAGCTCCTGCATGATTGTCACTACTTGACGGCGCGTGTTATGTATGACCATACAGAACTGGTGAGATCGCTGCATGTGCCAGTCTCTTTCCTTTGTAGACTTATTGCTTAATCCAGTGGTGCTCATGCTCAACCATTTTCCCCAGTGGGCCAGATGGGGAATGCAGATGGGGATGCAGTCCTGGTCTGACTGCAGGATGGTGCCACTTGGAGAGGGTGTGAGGGGCAGCTCAGCCTGAGCCTGGGCCTACAGGGGGAGAAACAGAGCATAACCCGGCCCCAACTCGGCCCTGTGGAGAAAAGGTGCTGTGGCCCAGCCACACCCCACAGAAAGAAAGGGTGTCGCCTGGCTCCAACCGAGTGCTTGGGGTCTGGGCATTTGGCGGAGGGAGGGTGGCTGTATTAATGGCTGCTGCCAAATTTCCTGACCCATGGGAAGCCCTACAAGCCATATGCAATGGCTTCATGGGCCACATTTGGCCCATGGGCTGGAGGTTGAGCACTCTGAATCGGGTCCTGAAGAAGACTCCCTGGTCTTGCTAAGGCAAGGGCGGGCAATTATTTCGGGTGGAGGGCTGCTTACTGAGTTTTGGCAAGCCATCGAGGGCTGCATGACAGGCAGCCGGGGGCAGATAAATATTAATTTTCTAAATTTTTTAGGGGTGCTGCAGACCAGATAGAATGGGCTGGCGGGCTGCATTTTGCCCACCCCTATGCTAAGGTGATTTCCTACCAGCAAAAACCCAGAATCCTAAATCCAGGCCTGGTAAATCAGTATATTCCTGTAAATTGACATGTCAATCATCACATTGGAGCTCTTTCAAAAGGGGATGTTTCAAAAGGGCAGCAGCTGTTACATTCTGCTTGTGACATGTGGACAGACTGGGCCTGATGCAAGTGTAGTATAACCACTCCACTACTTAATACTGGACGAAGCACAAGTTAGGCTCATGTGCTTGGGAATTGCAGATGCATGTTGGTGAATGGTTCCTGCCTTGGAAAGTTTTACTGACCCTTCATCACTTTTCCTTTCCGCTGCTCTCTCTACTGCTCTCGGGGAGTGTTTTGGTGAGACAGCATGACCGGGGATTGCTGAGCATTGATAATAGACTCAGAGTTGTTGCAAAACAGACAGGCCCTGTTCTGCAGACCTGACTGAGGAGACCTTAGTGTTCCAAAATCTTATGGTTTTATTGCAAGTCTTATGGTATTTAGCAGTTTTGTTCTGTTTTTGACTTAACTTCTGGAGTCGTGCGATTACATGAGAATCTCAACATCCAGCTAAAAAAAAAGTTAATTTCTAGCTGTTCTGATTTCTAGCTGTTCTGATTGCAGGGAAGATCTTCACACAAAGTCACAAAGGAAAAAAGCCTGATATTCTTCTGTTGTTTCTAAAATCTCATGACTTCTAAGCCCCAGTCCCATGACTTTGAGGCCCAGGCAATGAGTTTGGCGCATCTGTGCATGAGGGGAGTGGGGGCAGATAACCCAACTAACTCTAAGATGAGACGTTTATGAGAACAATAGCATGATAGCCCATAGCCCACAGTAGCAGAGGACAGGAGTTGGTGACCGAAAAGGTCCTTTCTAGTTCTATGTTCCTTCCAATTTATTGAAATTGGTTAAAGCAGATCCCCAAGTGTGTAGTTATGTTGGTATACAGTTTTTTGCTATTGATGTAGCTGATTTCTGAACATTTGAAAAAGATGCTTGAAGAGTTCTAGAGAAAAATATACATAAGCACTTCCCTTTTATTTAATTTTGTTTTCCAACTAGGCTCTTCATTTGTGATTTTACTGCACAGTAATACTTCATGTGACTAGCCAATACAGGTAACTGTTGCATGTCATGCTTAGTGGAGGCTGTGGCCTGGTGGAGAGAGCAGCAGCCTAAGATCCCTGCATTTGTGGCTCAGAGGGAATGTAGCATAGTGGTTATCTCTAGGCCCCTGCTCCAAGGCCCCCATAGGTCTAGTCCTTGCTCTCTTGCTTATATGAAACAAGTCACTTAAATACTTCCTGCCTTGGTTTTGTCACATGGGGACTCTGAGAAGCATATTAAAGCTAAAACCATGAATGACAACCAAGTACGACACAATTTTCAGCTGAAAGCTGCTGTGTAAGCATCCAGGATTTAAAAAAAGGGGGTGTGGGAGCAGTGACCAGTGCTACAGAGGATTCTGCTGCTCCCAGCCACTTCCTCTGTAGGGCAGGCAGACTGTGGCATGGGAGCATGAGCCAGAGACTTTTTTTAAAGACCCCAAATCAGGTAAAAATCTCCCCTTCCCACTCTTGGCACTCTCTCCCTTCCCTCTGTGCTATGTGGCACCTCCCTTCCCCTCCCATTTCCACCCTGCTTCCCTCTTTACTTACATCTCTGTGTGTTGGAAGGGGAATCCCACCTGCCACTGCTGCTGTCCTGGATGCTTCTGGCTTGCTGCAGTCAGGTGCATAGGGAGTAGCTGTGTAGAGATCAAGGCTCAGATGGGGACAGCAACAGTGGCAGACAGGTTCTCCCTCCCCTTCATCTGCTTTCAGGCTAGGAAGCAATATGTGGGGGGACTGGGCAGGGTGGGGAAACCCTCCTGCTGCTGCTGCCACTGTCCCAGCTGAGCCCAGCTCCCCGTGCAGCCTGGTTGGGGCAGGGCAGGGATGCCTCTGGAGCTCCCCCTGTCTCTGGGGGAATGGGAGGGAAGGAGAAGGGTGGTTTTGCTGAGTGTGGAGGGGGAAGGAGGCAGGGGGACCAGGTTCTTTCCTGCTTTGGGGACTTAAAAAAAATCCCCCGACTGCTGTTCCCTCAGCGTGGTCCTAAAGGGGCACGTGACTGTGCCACCACATCCACTCTGGATCTGCCCCTGCGTAAGTGCTAACCACAGCAGTGATGCTTAGCACAGTATTCACAGTAGAGCCCTGCGCCAGAGGCAGATTGCGAGGGGGTGCTAATGAGTAGGTGCAGCATCACTCATCATTTCCTCCCTGAGTTGCACCCTTTTCCTCAGAGAGAAGGACCTGTTGAGGCTTTCAAAACTCCTGCCACCAAGGGGTTTATTTGCCTATTACTGACACCTTCCTGGGCAGCCAAACATGCCAAACGGTTATAAAACAGGACGTGAGGGCGGCACATTTTCATTGGTAACTATATAAAGAGGTGTTAAACTTTTGCCATACATAATTTATACTCTACAGAAGGGAACGGAGCCCACCAGGAACCAGCTTGCAGCTGGTCTAATTCTCCTAGACCTGAACTTCTTAGCTGCCAGCCAATTGCAGGGGGAAGTGTATTTTTTCGCCTGCTCCCTTCTTGGGTAGCAGTGTCATGAGTCCCAAGGTAGGTTTTGTATGTGTTAGGCTCTGTGGCATCCAGCGAGTTCCAGTAAAATACTCAAACACGCGTGTCTAATGAGAAAGGAATCTTTACTATGACTGGCAGAGGGGAAAGCATATAGACGAATGCATGCAAGTGGTACTGCTGCCTGAAAGAAAAGGCAGTCTCTAGGATTTCTAGCTAAACATTATGAATGGCTAATGGAAGACTGCTGGGTCTGCCCCACCAGGGCTTCAGTGACAGGAGCGTCTTTGGTGTTAAGTGCCAGGTTTGGTTCAGCCTCTGCTGACTGAGCTTCTGTGTTATCTTATTGAAACCCTTGGCATGGCCCATTTGCTGCCATGCTGTGCAGAAGGATCTTGCTGTTTTTATCTGGATTCTTCAAGATAATGTTATGGCAGGGGTGCTGCACAGTAGGGCTGTGCGAAGCTTCGGTCCCTGATTTGATTCAGCGGAGATTCAACCCGATTCGGTGGCATCCCCCCCACAGCCGATCGCCGAGCTGGGGGGTACGGGGGAGGGGGGGCAGTGCGCTCCCCAGCAGACCCAGAAATGGACTGGAAGTGCTTCTGGTCCACTTCCGGGTTTGCTGCCGAGCATGCAGAGGGCCCCCCTGCACTCCTGTGGGATGCTCCATGTGCCCCAGCATTGCAGCAATCACACGCCACGCTGGTACCTCGAGGTATGTAGAAAAACCATTTAAAGCTGTGTCTGTGGCCGAATTGCTGATTCTCTAAATCAGCACCGAATCTTCAGATTCGGATTCAGCCGAATTGAATCAGGAACAGTGATCCAAATCAATGAATCGAATCTCTCTCCCTGATTTGGGCTGAATCCAAATCAAATAGGGCCCGCTTTGCACACCCCTACTGCACAGCAGAGAACTGCATGGCAAGCCACTGTCAGCTCCCCACACACCCATAATGTGACTGCTCTTCTAGTCTTGACTCTTGGGAATACCGATGTGAACAGGACTTCCAGGTCACTGGAGGGAGTTATTAAATGAACTGCATTGTTCTGATTGTAAGTCAGCCATGTGTGTGAGTTGATCCCTCATTTTCAGGTACAGTTCTAGGGAAATCAGTGATGCAGTGTGATGTGTCGCACCTCCTGTTTTAGTACCATCCATTGTCAAATATTTTTTCAAATGTCTACCTCAGTTTGATTTTTGGCACTTCTCACTCTATCTCTGCACTTTTTTACCTTTAGGAAAAGGTTTCTTTGTTGATCAACCCTTTTTTATTTTCTTGTAGGTATCCCTACTATCCAGGGAGAGCCTCATAATGCTGCTTTGCTTCTCCACAGCTCTGGTTGTCTTTTCCATCAGTCACTACTTTCTTCCAGACTTCTTAAAAACAGCTTTGTGAAGTCATATGTTGCCATTGTTATGAAGAAGACTAACGGCATCCTGGGCTGCATTAGTAGGGGTGCTGCCAGCAGATGCAGGGAAATGATTATTCCTCTCTATTCAGCACTGGTGAGGACACATCTGGAGTTCTGTGTCCAGTTTTGGGCCCCCCACTACAGGAACCATGTGGAAAAGTTGGAGAGAGTCCAGTGGAGGGCAATGAAAATGGTTAGGGGCTGGAGAATATGACTTATGAGGAGAGGCTGAGGGAGCTGGGCTTATTTAGTCTGGAGAAGAGAAGAAAATATGAAAAAGAAAGAAAATAGGCTGGCTAAGATTCAGAGTGACCTTTATCGTGCATCAGCAGATGCATGACGAATAGATCCAAGGAGGTGATACTCCCCCTCTATCGGGTGCTGGTCAGACCGCAGTTGGAGTACTGTGTGCAATTCTGGGCGCCGCACTTCAAGAGGGATGCGGATAACCTGGAGAGAGTCCAGAGAAGGGCCACTCGTATGGTTAAGGGCCTGAAGACCAAGCCCTACGAGGAGAGACTAGGGCACCTGGACCTTTTCAGCCTCCGCAAGAGAAGGTTGAGAGGCGACCTTGTGGCTGCCTATAAGTTCATCACGGGGGCACAGAAGGGAATTGGTGAGGTTTTATTCACCAAGGCGCCCCCGGGGGTTACAAGAAATAATGGCCACAAGCTAGCAGAGAGCAGATTTAGACTGGACATTAGGAAGAACTTCTTCACAGTTAGAGTGGCCAA
>NW_005843156.1:61844-94054 GCF_000455745.1 Alligator sinensis | reverse complement strand
ACTCTTTCCTGCCTATGCAGGGGGTCGGACTCGATGATCTATTGAGGTCCCTTCCGACCCTAACGTCTATGAATCTATGAATCTAACCAAAATAAATTCTGACATAGCTAGTGCTTTTTGGTTCAGTAGCTGTTTGGTGGAGAAATCTGTCTTCTATCATATTGAGAAATATCAGGGCCTTTCCATTATTAGGACTCATTCATCAATCTCTGTGTTAGACTCAGTGATCTCTGATAGCATTACAGAGGTCTCGGTTTTACTTAAATCTGAACCGTGGTGCTCTAGAGCAGACACCCATTAGAATCATCCTTCGCTGTAGTTATTTTGACCCAAACAGATTGTGTTATTCATCCTATTCCATATTTCTTTGGTCCATCACATCACTAACCTACAGTGCTACCACACTGCTTTTGCATTTCCCCCCTGCCTGTATTTCTGGCCAACATGTCCCCTTGAATATCGGTGTTCCCTATGTTTCTGAACTAGCTTTTATCTTCTGAACTATTACTTCAAGGCATTTGGGTACGAACCAAGGTGCATTTTAGCTGCTTTAAGTGGGGAGGGAGAGCTGCTGTTTGGGAGGTTGCAGCATTGTAACCGAGCTTGCAATTGAGCTAAATCTCTGTCATTTTTGACTCGGGATGAAGTAGGGTTAAAATGAGAGCAGCTGTGCTGCACTTGTGTCACTACAGAATCATGCAGAGGTAACAGTTGATTATAACAGCTTGTATAGTATGCTTTGCTATAGCTACCATTGTTATATCTGTTTATACCGTGTTGCTGAGGCTTCAGTGTTTATCACGGACCACTCCCGTCCCTAACCACATCAGTGCAAGGTTTTCATTGCATTGTCTACCTGACTGCTCTTCCCATCAGTATTACTATTTTCCTCTGCATCTTTCTACTCCTTGCCATTTCTTTATCCATTGCTATATCTTCATTTACCTCATGTAATCTTACTGTTTACATAAACCAAGCATGGAGATTACATTACATTCTTTTTCCAGTCTCTCCCCACCCACATGAAATCACAACTACTTACTGACAGCAGAGGAATGTTGAGACTTGGGTCTCCTAAGTTTCATTCCAGGTTCCCTGGCAGTGGGTCTAATTGTTACAGACCCTCGTACCCTCTCCCTCTGCTCTTTTCTCCAACGCATCCTGGCTCCTGACATTCGCAGCGCCTCTCTCCAGTCACTGGTCTGTCTGCAGCTCCAGTTTGTCCCCTTTTTCAATTCCTGCCAATGAGTCCTACAGCTTCCAGCCTGTCCTTGTTCTTCTCTCTTATTTTGCAACGCTCTACATTTCAATCAGGCTGGTTTTTTCAAGAAAAGACATACAACTGGAAGGGACATCCTGGTTTAAAATCGGGTGTGCGTCTCTATAAACAGAGCAATGCATACTTTGCTAGAGAGGTTGGTCAGAGGCCAAAACTTCTGGAGAAGAATGATAACACATGCAAGTGTTTTTATCAATGAGGTGTAAGTTCCTTGACTAATTTAAGGAAAAGGAAGCAGGGAGGCAGAGGAAAGAAAAGTGGATGGATAGTCAGAGATGCACAGAAAGAATAAATATGAGCAGATTAGGTAAATACCTTTAAAAGAAAAATGAAGATGGTCCTTTATCCAAATGAAACTGCAGTGGCGAAATGAGGCATTTGGAAATAATACTTCTGTTGGAAATAGGACATTACAATGGGATACAAGATACCTCTGTTCTTACAAAACCTAGCAGGATGGGAGTTGTAGCAGCTAGGAGAGGCTAGGACCTTCTCTTTACACTTTCAAATGAGGGTAGTTTCTCTGTTTAACTGATCTGTCCTCTTTGGGGTCTTTTATATTGCTTCTTGAGTATCTAGGCAAACACCTTCAGCTCCTTCCAGGACCATTTGCCTCCATTGATATTCCCCAGATATTCAAACTTTGTGGCTGTCACCGGTTTGGGGCTGGATTGGAGTTCCTCATTAGTCCATTGCTAATGAGAATGTCTAGGATGAATCCCTGTTTAATGATACAAAGTTCTTCCTTCCAGTGAGGGTGAGTCAGGCTGTCTCCATAATCCTGTGTTTCCCTAGGGGAGTGAGAGGGAGTGCTCAGGAACCTGGGAAAGTTACAGGAACATGTTAGGTCCTCTTGACTTACTAATATATGATGCTCCCTACACTAACAGGCAGGGGCCTTCTGGCCTTCATTAACTCAAGATGGAAAGTGTATTGACAGTGCCTGTTTTTCTCTGCAGATCCAGCACCTGGTGGAAAGGACACAAATCCTAACTATTTAGTTCAGTTCCCTTCAAAATAGAAACAGTTGTTGGGTGAAGAGAGAGAAGCAAAAGGAATACAGTGTGTAAAATAAGATATGCCTGAAAAATAAGCTGAATAAATCTAAAAGGCACCTGACTAGCCTAAAGGGATGAGGGATTATCCATCCACTGACATATCATAAATGTGTTACAGACAGTCTTGAACCATCTGTGGATATCTGATCTGCCAATAAAAGAGATTGACAGGGGCCTGCTGGCCTTCATTAACTCAAGATGGAAAGCAATTTGTTTGCCATTATCTTTGTTTCAGAGTTAAAGCTGCCCTGACTGAAAACAAGGCTAGGAAGGACCTGTACCTTGGGCTGGCCTTTCTCTGCTTTTTGTCTCCATCAGCCAGACTACCTGCATATACACCCATTGTACTGTCTTCACATGGGTAGCCCCTTGCAGCTTCTGTCTGTGGCACCTCTTCTGGATCTTCTGTTCCTCTGAAGATCATGGTACCTATCTAGTCATAGGCTTTGTTCACAGTATTTATCTCACTGTAGCATCCACAGTAAACTTTCCTTTTTTTCTTCTTCCTTTCCATCTCTTGCACAGGTACCCATTCATTACATCCACCACTCTATCTTATTGGTGCATCCATCCATCTTGCATGTCCAACTGCCTGCAATATTGCTCCAACCCTACGTCCTGCAGCATGGGCAGCTGGTGCCTCCCGAGTCTGGGGAGGGGGGGCACCTGCAGGCACTGTAGGCAGCGTCAGTGGCGGGGCTGGAGCTGGTGAGCTCCCGCAGTTGGTGTCGGCGATGGGGGCGTAGCTGGTGAGTGCACCGGCGGTGGTGGCAGCGGGGCCAGAGCTGGCAAGCTCCTGCAGGTGCTGCCTGTTGGGGGGGTGGGGGGGGTTGGCTGTGCCCCACCCTACCCCCGCTACGCATCGCCAATGCCCTGCAGTAGCTCATCCATATTTCTGACCAGAGATTGAATTAAATTGCCCAATGCCTCTGGCAAAACAAGTGGGACTTGGGGTCATATGCGGATCATATAGTGTCTGCATGATGGAGATGGTCAGAGACATTGTCAAGGATCAGATGTCTGTTGGTTAGTAAACATATTTATTCATTAACTTTTCCCTGCTCTTTGCTAGCTAGAAACCTGTGAAGGATGAACAGTCCTGAGAAGTAATAGATCCAGAGCACATGTTAGTGCATAAGTCCGTACATTACATAGGCCTAGGGGAATGCAACCTTGATCCCTGGGAACTTGCTTGTCCCAGTTGCATTCTTAACAGGGTGGCAAGGTTGTACAGGGGCCCAAGACTCATTGTAACATTTAGGCAGATATATTGCAGTCATAGACATGGTTTGTATTCAGCTAAGGGCACCTGACAGTGCCTTGCCAACTGACTAGGATAAGCCCTGGGTGTCATCCTATAAATGCTCATAGCACTGTTATGCTGCTGACCCTTTAACTGTGTCTGTGTAGCAGATCAGTCCAGTCTTCCTGCCTTTGAGCTTTTAGTAGAATGTTATTCTACATTGCCCTTCCTTGACTTCTTGCCTCAGCAGCATATTGGATCATCTTACAACTCAGCTCTGTTCACTGGAACAGCCAAGATGCAATCTGCCTTTGGGTTTATACTTGGAGCAGACCCAGATCTGTCCATTAAGGATGTGGGGAAATGGAACGTCATTGTTAGATGCTGGTTAATGGAGCACCTGATCTTTGGTAGCTTCAGTCCTAAGTAGAAAAATAACATTTTCATGACACTAAAAAAAAAAAAAAAAAGCAGACGAGAAAGTTCAGGATGGCTGGGGCAGTACATGGGCTTCTGAGCAGAGAGCTGCTGCTCCATCTGCCTCCACAGTCCCTGGACATTTGTACACATGATGCCATTAACATATATACATGATGAAAATGTCACTTTGTATGGCTTAATGACGTTAGAGTGTACATGTGCAGGACTTTTGGGGGGTCTTAAATGACCTTGCATTATTGCAAACTGAACTACATCTGGATGTACAGGTCAGTTGCGCATCATACGCGCATTTAACTTGCGCGAATTCAACTATACGCGGGGGGTGGGGAGGGCTTGAGTTTGCACGCGTGCCTGGAGCTGTGTGGCTGGCTGCCAGGCATCAGCAGCAGTGTGGTGGTGGCTGGGCGGCACGCAGCCATCCCCGCCACCACCCTGCGCTGTGCCGCTGCCGCTGGCTGCACAGCTCTAAGCACGGCTCTGCGGCAGCGGCAGGAGGTTTTGGAGGCAGAGGCAGTCACTGCTGGCATGGTAATATGTGATTTCACTCTACGCGATTTTCTCCTTACACTCTGCCTTTAGAACATAACCCCCGCGTAAGATGCAACTGACCTGTAGTTTAGTTTGCAATGTTGCAAATTGCAACAGTGAAGCTGTTGGCTCACCCTCCCAGCCATGGGAGAGGTGGGCAGGCTCTGCAGAAGAAAAGGATCGGGCCTCTCGCCGCTTGTGCTTTTAGCAGTTTGCTGTGGCTGGCTGGATGCCTGGGGCTGCTTGGGAAAGAGCTGGCTTGCCCTAAGGGCAGCACGGGGAGGCAGCAGGAGGGTGGCTGGGTGCCCTGGCAGTAGGAGAAGGTGGTGGAGATGGTGTACAAGGCACTGGAAGTCCAGATGGACTCATGGGGAAGTTGGATCAGGTGCCTCTGAACTGGGGCAGCACCCGGCCCACCTGTAACCTGCCTGGGCAGCCCTGGGGGGTACCACTGGTGAGGAGGAAAGGACCAGAGCCTCCCATAGCTCAGGGACTGCTCGGTCCACTGGCAGCTTGCCCCCTGGCTGCAGGCAGGCTCCAGCTCTGCCAAAAGAACAAAAAAATAAGGATTGGACCCCTGGCCATAAAGCGATGGAAAAATTGGAATGATTTAGTCCCCAGAGTTTTATTTTATGTCCCACCATTTGAATTTAGGGGGCATAGAATAAAGCTTTGGGTCACATGTACAAGTGCCCCCCTGTGCTCCCAGGTCATAGCTTTGGGATACTTGGAGTGTGCCATGCTCTCTTTCAACCTAGAGCCTGTTCTGAGTCCCTCTGTGTCCCACTGTAAGAAAATACTTCAGATTATTTCTTAGACCTGCAGGCTTCATCCAAACACACTCTTCTGCCTTTGAAATGCAGGATAAGGCTCAGATGTTCAACTGGTCCTTAAAGTATGAATTTCAGGTGGTATTATGCTATGTAGAACAAGAATGTTTTGGTGTATTTAGCTTTCCTGTTGGCCCCATAGCATTTAATAATGTTCTCTATGAATCCTTTTAGAAACCCACACGATTTTTTGGAGAACAAAGTCCTGCCTAGGAGATATTTGAATCATCTTATAAAATTTGATAGCAAGGATAGGGTTTTTTTATTCCATAACATGGGATGGTTCAAAAAACCTAGAGAGAGTAGTCCCCTTTCCATGACATTCTGTAGCAGGTTCCCATGGTGGATTCTAGGAGAGGGTGGGATAGAAGCACAGTTGGATAGAGAGGCTGATTCTTCATTACTGTGAATTTTGACCATCCCACCTCTCGTTTAATCACTGGTTTGATCTTATTATTACTTCTGCCTTGCTGAGTCCCAACCACTTCCTTGGGCCACCAGTAGGGGTGTGTATTAGGAAGGCATGGGGTAGCACAGGATTGTCCAAGTTTGGAACAGCCAGGGGTTGCATGCCACATAAGCCTCCCCACCCGCCTCCCTGCTCCGAGCACACGGTGCAGGTGGTAGCATCAACACTTCCCTCCCACTTGCCTGTTTAACATGTGACAAGCCCCCTCCTACCGTGTTGCCTGCTGGCACTGGATTTATGACCCAGATACTTTGTTTTGGGTGGACCCAAACTTTCAGACCGATCATGACTTTTTTAGTAGATAATAGGTAAATGTTATTGATACACCATGATAGCAGATGAGAATAATGTAGGCAAGGCAAACAATTTTATATTTACTAGTCTTAAGGCTGTTACAGAGGGAAGTTACATCTGGCCAGAACGTGAGCTTTACCCTGAGGTTTTTTTTTTAATCTTAGATGTCAGCAGCCTGGAGGTCGAGGGCCGAGGCCTGCGCTTCCCCTCCTTCCACCCTGAGAGATGGGTGAGATGGACTGGTGGTGTGTGCTCTGTTCATGGTAGCCTAGGGTTTCCCTTTTGGGGACCCTTTGCTGCGCTGAAATTTCTTCTTCTGCATTCTTTCTCATTCTCTGATAACTCTTTATCTTTAGGTACTGTTGATTGTTTTTTTTTTGGTGGTGGTTGTCACACTTTTTACATTTTGTCCTGCTAACATATTTTTTTTTTGTTTTAACAAACCAATTACGTGCACACATCTTAATTTGATTATTTATTGGTCTCCTCATTTAGTTGGTTTACCAAAACTGGAAATTTCAAGGGTTCTGCAGCTGAGCACTATGATCTAATGCCACCTTATTTTGTGTTATGGAAGTGTGGTACATGTCTCCAATTTCTTAGCCTGTGTATGCCCACTTGTTTCTTGGCCTCAGACATGGTGCCTGTTAGTTTTAGAGACAGTGGGCCTTGAAGGAAATGTCACAAACAAGCAATTAACCCTTGCTGTTGTCCTGGACCATTGTTCTAGTACAATATCTACTCTACCTACAGGCCAATTTTCAAAAGCAAACCTTTAAATATTACTTTTTAGTCATCACTGCTGTGCCCCAGAAACCCTGGCCACCCCAGCAGCAGGAGAAATGGGGAGGGGTTGGGGGGAGGAGTGGGGATGGCAGTATTTGAATGGAAGCCTGCAGGCCATACAGTAACTCCTTGAGGGTAGATCTGGCCCATGAGCCACTACTTGGACAGCCCTGGGGATAGGAAGTAGGGATGAAGGGTGTAACCAGTGGAAGTATGAAGGTGGGGAAGACTTTTGGCCACTTTTGGTGTTCATTGAGGGACTAGAGGTATCCAAAGAAAGAAGAGGGTCTCAGGAAAGAGAGCAAGAGCTAGGGGGAAGGCAGGTTTCCTGCTGTGGGCAAGAGGAGCATGGGGAGAACAGAATCTGAATTTACATGCTTCAGAAGAGGGCCTGTGACACCCTGAAGTTATAGAGAAGGGTAAGTGTGAGCTGAACTGACAGCTGTCTTCAATAACTGAGTTCTCCTTCCCCATTGCAGCTCTTTTGGGCATTTCCAAGCGAAGGCACATGGTCTGGCTTCAGGGTCACCGACGAACAGTGAAAGTCTACGACAGGGGCTGTGTCTGACCAGGATTTCTGTCACCAAGGTAGGCACCAGTGGCTCACGCTGCTTAATCATGTTAGGTGGGTGATCTGCATGCCCTCCCACTGAGCCCAGAGAAAGTCAGCACAGGGCTGAGGGAACTAGACCCCCAGGAGCTAGTAGAACCATGCTCATCACCTTGAGTTGGGGATCTGGCCTGTTAGCTTTAAAATATCCTGTACTCAGCACTTAACAGAATTCAGATAAAAAAAGGGCTAGGTCCTGAACTTTGCCATATCTGCATTTAGCAGAGCTGAAGAAAGAGGGACCCAAAGCTGCTTTCAACAGACATCGCTTCCCCTGTTCTGATCCATCCTGCTGTCAGTCTCATCTCTCAGTGTAGCTTAGAACACCCTTAGGTCTAATCTAAGTTACAGGCACAGCCATAAGGAGCTTTTCCAGCAATCAGGAACTGCCAGGGTGGAAGAGTTGTCACCTCGCTCTGCTAGTCCCCATGCCGTGAGCCACAAAGTGGTTGGTGGTTGATAAGTTAACCACAACTCTCTGCTACACCCCCACACAAAGGGAATCCTGAAGGAGCAGGTAAAGTCAGTTTGTAGCTCCCTAGAATATTTGCATTTTTATCAGCTCAAACTGCTTCTTTCATAAATCTGAAGTTCACTGCGAATAAACAATACTGTCTCAGGTGCACCACAATAAATGGAAACAAATGTACCACATCAGTGGTTCCCATAGCTAGGCCTTCAAGTCCCTCCTACATTGCTCCTGGGCATAGGAAATTTAGTTTTCCACAAAACATGTTTTTTTTTCAAGGTGCCAGGGAAAGGAAAGCATGGTATTGCCTCTAGCATGTTACTCAGCAGTGGACCAGCAAATGTTGAGGTCACTGCTCCATACTGTAAAATAAGAGTAGACACATGTACCTTCTGAGAACTATCCCACATTTCATGGTAACACAGTCACATAGATGAATATGTTGTGCAACTGAACCAAACATGTTATTTATTCATGCCATTGCTGCCCATGTAATGATGTGGACATTTTGCATGGAACTGAAAGTATGGGAGAAGGGAAAGGATGATTGTTTAAGGGATGCTAATATTTTTGGGTGCGAGTGCCTTGCAGAAGTCCCAGGGCTGGGAGTTGAAACCTGCATGGAGCCCAGGTTTTTGTGATGGCAACTTTGATATTGCAGGAGTCTCCTGTCTCTCTTGCTGTAGTGATCAGTCCTTAGCTCCAGTAACATGGGTGGAGAGCAGCACACTGGTTTCCCCCTCTTCTAAGACGGTCACTGCACATTGCAGTGTATAAATATTTTGTCACTCCAGGTGACATTCTCCATCAGAGTCTCGGCGTCTGTACCAGAAATTCTCTTCCCCTCCTCAGACAGCCATGTGAGGTCTTTGGGGGTATCTTTTAGCAGTACCTGGCATAGCTCCTCGCCAACCATAGTAAGCAATGTTACATTTAGTTGGCATTAAAGCCCAGAGCTGAAACCTCATCTCCCTGGGGCTGGAATTGCCTTAACATATGTGCAGAATATTGGAGCTCTCCTAGATCGGCTTAAGGCTTGGCTGCCCCCAGAGACTGGCTGGTGATTAGGCCTTGATGCAGCAAGTTAAGGGGATATTTTTCTTTTCCTTGAGGGGCTCTAACTCCTCAGTATTGATTTGAGAGTCCAAGAGGAGCCTCCTGCCTCACTTTGGGTTTGAGAGCACGGGAGAAAGGGAAGTTAACGACAGGAGGCATCACTCAGAACATCTGTCATGCATTGGCAATGAGACATATTTGAAGACCTTCAGAAAGGGCATCCACAATATGCCTCTTGGCTATATCAAGGCAGAGCTCACATTTCCTGAGAGCAGAAGCATTTTCCTAGAGGTTTAGTATTGGTCGGGGGGAGCAGTTAATGATGCTGGTGACTTATCACTCGTGTGTAGAATCAGTTGGTGTTGTGTTTTCTGACAGTAGACCAGATATTTCTCTAACGGCAGATACAGAGTCCAGTGGGACAGATTCTGATTTCTGTTACAACACCTTTGGTTCAGATGAACTCCACTGAAGTCAGTACAGGTACAGCAGCCTAGCTGGGGGTAGGTGCTGACTCTGGCTGAAGGGATAATAACCTGAGTCAGAATCCCAAGATCCAGCCACACTGGAACTTCGAAGGACTTTGTATCTTGTCCCCATTTCTTTTATGAATAACACTTTGAACTTGCACAACATGATATCGTTTGAAGACCTAAAAGCATTTTATAGCCATTTTTTAATTCTGCCTCATCGCTACTCTGCTCATTGGTAAGTACCTCACTTTATAGTGGGGGAAACTAAACCACAGAGGGGGCTAAGGGTGAAATCCTATTTCTCCTTTACTTGCCCCAGGGGCCATTAAGTAGTTGTCCAAATGGATTTTTTGGCACTAATGTGGTGTTTGGATTCTGTTTTTACCTGTGGCAGAATAGAATTACTATGGTGCACACGTACCTTTAAGAAGTAAAAGTACAGGACAACTTGCAGAAAGGGTTTTGCCCTGGTCCCAGTCTACAATGGGGCAGAAACTAGCCCACTGAGATTTGCCTATTTTATCTGGTGATTATTAAATACAAATGCAAAAAAGCCATCCAGGTGTCTAGGGGCTCCTCCATTTGAAGGCAGCATCCATCTCACCCTGCTACCTTTCCTTTGGCTTGTCGTCATCGTCTTGTCCACACATACCATTCTCTCCTGGCTGCCCAGGGGACTAGTTTCAAGAGAGAGATTGGAGAGACCTCTAAGCCTTGTTCAGCCCATGTCCTGGTGGTTACAACATTTTGCTAAAAGCAGAAGATGATGGTTCAAGTCATGTTTTTTCTGACCAAAGTTTCAAGACTTCCATAGCACTGTGCTTGTCATTGGGCACTTTTGTTCTACCCTGGAACATACAAGACCATAACGGAGCCTTCTGAGCATACTCCAAAGGGAAGCACAAACCAAGTGCAGCTCCTCAAAGGCAGATAGAATTGAAGCCCTGTGCAAGTGCCAAAAACAGCTGTGTAATTGCTGCTTAGGCAGGTAAAGTTAAAATTGGAGTTAGTCCTAAATGGCTTAATCAAAGCTATGCAGCAATACTGACAGAACTGGGAATAGAACCTAGGGGCCCTGGCTCCTTGTTTCTTTTTCTACCCATTATATATTGACTATATTTAGAAGAAGACCTGATACAGAAAAAAGAGGCTTGTGGGCCAGTGAATCACAATCTTTAGATGTGCCTGCTGACCACATCTGAAGATTAGGCCCTGTTTAAATGGGGAACTGTTATTTTTGCCCAGAAGGTCTCGCTATGAACTGATATACTGTACATAAAATATAAATTAAAACTAGCAGCAGACTTGACCAGCAGACTCATTTTGTGCATAATGGTGGGAGCAGCATAAAAACATTAATCAATGCAGTGGGCTTCAAATATTTATGGTTGGGTTAGCAGTTTTCTTGATGAGAAGTAAGGTGAGATGACTTGCGATGAGGTAACTCCAGATGTTTTCATATGGAATCTTTATTACCCTGATGGGACAGATCAAACAGATGTTGATGGTGGATTTAGCTCATACACTGCTCTTAGTGTCCGTGGAGCGTGACAGTGCAGCTGGCTGGGGGAGGGCTGACAAAAAAGTCATTCTAATGGGAATTGTACTGGTTTTGTCTCACAGCTGAACCACATGGTGACAGAACAGCTGGTGATGTGTGGAGTCCCAGCAGTGGGCATTTCGGTAAGGGGTGTGTGTTGTTTGTCTTCTGGGTGCTCTCTGTCTCTCTTGGAAGGGAAGAATTTTGAGGGATGGAAAGAACAACTTTCAAGTTTTCCAGGAAGCCTGACATCTCAGCACCTGAAGAGGTTGCTTTCAGTTCAGCTGGTAGAACTCCTGTCTATGAATTATAGTAGTTCGCTTCAAGTCCCAGCTCCTCTAGCTGATGCACGTACACTTTGAATATATCCAGTGCATGAGGCACTTTGCTACTTCATTTATTCCACATTGGAATGAAGTCACCTGATTGTCAGATCTCATACAAGCCTGAATACTGGGGCTAATTTGCATAATATGGCGTTACACCAATGATTCTCAACCAGGGTGCTGTACCACCTTAGGAAGCCTTGAGATCCATTCAAAGGTGCCATGGAGTGCCACACAACATTAGTTCTGTTAGGTGTGCAAATATGATTCATGAGATAAATCCAGAAGGCATGTCCCCCATGGACAGGAAAGTGCATTTCCTGGGGACAAACAACAGTGCAATATGTGCCACTGCTACTTGTCCCTGGGCAACGCTCATGCATGCACACTCTGTTACTCCGCACGTTGCCCCATCTGGAGTAGTGGAGGCTGGGACCAACACCTGGGCTGGCCCCAGCAGCCTTACCTGGGGTCCTGGGCACCTCTGGGGGTGGTGATCCAGCAGCAGGGAGCCTGGCCAGTAGTTGGAGTATAGCTCCAGGCGGCCCAGCTTCAGTTTTGGCCAGTGCATGCTGCTGCCAAATGTACCACCCCGCTTTTTTTAGACATGGGGTTTTTTGACACTGGGATTTCCTGGTGTCAAAAAAACCCATGCACTGCTAATTAGCAGTGTGGTGAATACCTGCACATGTGGTGCGTGAATTATGTGGCACTGTAGACAGGCCTGTGGCTCTGCATACCACATGCGAGCGCTCGTCCAGACACACCCAGAGATTTCAGCTAGGAATTCATAATGTCAAAAATGTTCTGCCCTACTATGGTCTGAGTTCTTTGCAATAGAAGAATTACTCTGTTATTTTTCACTAGTTAAAAAAAACCCCAAGTGAAAACTAAGAGCTGGAATTTTCTGTGGGGTGTTTCAATTCTAACAAGGGTGCATTGAGTTTGTAAAGGTTGAGAATTGCTGTTTTAGACTGAAATAGTGGGTTGTTCAGGCATAAAGACCTAAGTACTTGGTTTCTGAACCCTCCATTCCCCTTACTAGTTGGGCTGCTATTCAGAAGTGTATGAGGTCATGAAAGCAATCAAAATACGTGGTAGGGCATCAGTGTGTCTGTGTTGCAGCTCTTTGGAGCCTGGAGGACAGCAGGCAGGAAAATCACCCAGGCTGGTATTGCTGCCATAAGGGACTCCTTGGAAGCAGGATACATCCCAGTCCTTCATGGGGACTGTGTTCTGGACTCGGAGCAGCACTGTAGTATCTTATCTGGTGACACAATCATTGAGGTGAGAGGAATGGGGGGAGCCCCCAGGCAAAGTGGGGTATGGTGCAATCTAATATTTGCACTTCTGGTTGTCACTAGCGGGTTTTGCCCTGGGGACCCTGTCTACCAGCAGGAGTCATTCCATCTACCCCTTCTTGAATTGCTCTTGGCTTGAAATCATCATAGACATGGTTCTGACCTGTATAGGGAACCTCTGAAAGACCTGATCCCTAGGGAGTCCATATAGGAATCTCCCTAGAAATGTCTTACTTGGATAACTGGACCTCTAGCTTGACTCTCAGTAGCCTCCTAATTATGCAGTAGAGACAGGCCTAATCCAAAATCCTGTCAGAAAGCAACAGAGCTTTCAGTCTAGTACCATCCTGTGATACGTACAATCAGGACAAAATTAGAGTCATCAAACTAGGGCTTAAAGGCACTTGTAATCTATCCTAGTTGAGGGGATAGTCTGGGCTACCCACTGGAAACACAGGCTTTCTGTTCACTGACATATCCCACTTGCCCAACACAAGTTTGAACCCTAAATGCTCAATTTGGACATGGGCAGCAGGCCACAGGGCATGCTGCATGTCTGTATGTGAGATATGGCAGTAAGAACACTGAGAGAGGCTGGCCCTGGACTTGTAATTGAGTACAAGGAAGCCTGATGCTTTATCACTTGTTTTGCATAATTTGCAGGTTCTGTCCCGTGAATTCTCACCGAAGCGAGTGGTGTTTCTCACTGATGTCGATGGAATCTATGATCGTCCACCTGATACCCCAGGTAAGGTATAAAACTTGAAAAGAAAACAGACTGGAGTCTGGTCCTGTCCTGTCCCAATATGTGTTTAATGCTCTGGAATTGGACCCAGGGGACTCAGGGGCTCAATATACTAAGAGCAGAATCCTATTTCACTTCATGCACCTAAATGGCTCATACCCAGTCACATAACTGCCATTTTTTCACTTATGCATTATTTGCAGTTCAGCTCTGGGTGCACTGTGGGCATGTGAGAATCCCCCTGAAAGTGCTCAGTAGGATACAGCTCTGCTCAGGCAGACACCTGGCTCACTACATTCAGCCAAGTAAGTCCCCAAAATGTGGCTGGCCAAAAAACTGCTATGGGGAGGAAATAGGAGGATCCTCCCATAGAATCATAGAAAAATTATGAGGTCATCTAGTCCGACCTCCTGCCCAAAGTGGGACCATCCCCAACTTTATCATCCCAGCCCAATAACCTAGTGTGTAGGGCACTTGCCCAGGCCATGGGAAGGCTGGGGGTGTGAATCTGTACCTCTTGCTTCCCAGCACAGCTTTCTAACCACTAGGCCACATGTTAGGCACATCCAGGCTACTGCCCCACTGCACCCTGCATTTAATAGTTATTGGATAAAGTGGGGAGAGAACAGCAGGGAATCCTGTCCCATTGAGAACAGGAGTCGGACTAGAATTCAAGCCCCCTCTTCCCCAGGATAGCATCAGTATTATTAAGCCACGTGCCCTTTTGGTTTATTTGCATTCTCCTTGTTACATATATCTTCCTCTTGGCTGCCCAGTGGACCAGCTTGATGGGGAGAATTGGAGAGTAGTCTTTGTAACGCCTAATCTGTGGCCTGTCGGTTGGAGCAATGTGGTAGAAATTGCGATGCAGGTTCAAGTTACCTCTGGGTGAGAGCGACCTAGAACACACATCTCTTCCTGCTGCTGTCCTGAGTTTTTTGCTCAGCTATAATTTTGGGGTTTACCTGGGCAAGCATATGGCACCATGTACCTGCACAGCCTGAGTGCAGTCCTGCTGTGTATACCTTAACAGCTGGGGATTCTGCCTGAATTGTTCACTTCTGCATGTTATCCAACTTATCTCACAAATGTAATGAGTTTTGTGACTTGGTAAAACCCTGCAAGACAATTTAGACCTTATCAAGCAAACGTGTAGGGTTTAGCATCTTCCTAAAGGACACAGACTAGAATAGCACAGGGGCTATAAATCAGGATGGAGAAGCATTTGCAAAGCTGTTTGAGAGCCAGGACTAGATGAGTTGGGGAAGCTGTAGGTCAGAACTAAGGTTCATTAATTCATTTGCACCTTTTAATTTAATTTAATTTAATTTAATTTAATTTAATTTAATTTAATTTAATTGTGTGAGGAAAGGTCGTGCTATCCCTCCCCCTCCTTCCAATATCATAACTACAGCTTGATTAAAATATTTTGGCAAATAATTTATTTGTTGAAAAATTTTGAATCAACAGAAAATATTTGCAAATTTGAGTTTAAATCTATAGGAGACTTTTGTTTAAATGCTTTATCTTCCTGTGCCTCTTGCTTGGTGGATGAGGTTATAATGTACCATGTGCTCCTACACTGCCTGTGCTACCGAATTGCCTAATCTTTTAGCACTTTTTATGCCAATTCTGACCTGCAGGCCTGTTTCTTTTCCCAAACAGGTGCCACACTGGTGGATTCCATTGCTGTCAATGCTGATGGAAGCATAGACCCACCTGTGCTCACATCTGCACTGCCACACGATGTAACTGGGGGGCTGGCCCTGAAGTTACAGACTGCAATCAACATAGTTACTCAGAGTAATGGCTCCATCCCTGTGCTGATCTGTAAACTTGAAAGCGAAGTGGCCAAACGAGCCTGTTTAACTGGAGAGCTTAGAACAGGTGAAGGCACAAAACTCTTCCTCCGGCAGACTGAAGAAACCACTTCTGTAATAGCCTCTGGTTGGGCAGGATGATCAGCAAAAATACATTGCAAATATTCACTCCTTAACTTACTCCCGACTTCCATAGGTGCCCCCAGCTAAATGGTGACCCCAGCTAAAATGTCTCTTGGCAGAGGAGTCCTTTCTCCTCATTCATTGGCAATTAGGAGAGTCCAGTTTAGATTTTCATGCATCTGTTCTCTAGCCCAGGCTTGACCTGAATGGTTAAATCCCTTGCTAGTTTTTCTTACATATATCTTTGCTTAAAGAGGCATATAAAGCTACATGGAGAACACAGGTTGTTTTCAGCTGGGAAATGGGCTCAAGCTTTTCTCCTGGGGATTAATAATGTAATGTTAGCACAGTGATTTGATGCTGTGAAACACTGTGTAAATGCCAAGTATTATTTGTGCAATAGAGAGGGAGCTTTCATTCCAATTCTTAGACTATATAATTCATTACAAGCTGATGTGTCCGAAATTCCTTTCTTCTGCTGCAAGCTGCTTGGCCTTCATGTTTCTACTTAAGCATCTCTGCCAAAATGTTAGATTGAGGTGCTTAAATTTTAGTTGCGTAGGTCTATATTCTTAAATAAGAAGTCAAAGCTGTTCACCACTCCTTATCTAGATGCTCACATGAAGTATTCAAGTGCCTCACAGATAATAGCAATCTTTGTCTCACAGGCTGCATCCAGATGAGCGCAGCTGCGTAGTATGTGGTGCCACAGACCACACATTCAGCTGTTCTCCATGCTGCAAGGAACAACATACAGGGGAGTGTTGACCCCTGGATGTCCAGGGGGTCATTCAAACCTGCACAAAAAAAGCAGAGCGGTGCATGCAGGGCATTGCATGTTGCTCAGAATCAGAGCCTGGCTGGCCAAAGCCATGCTCCAGCTGCCGGCCAGGCTCCGAGCAGCAGGCTTGCTGCTGCAGCAGCCCCAGGAGGCCCCCAGAGCCCCAGGTTAGGCTGTTGGGGCCAGCCCAGTGCTGGCCCCAGCCTTCCCTACCCCACCCAGTGTAACCTGCCACACACCAGAGGGCACGTGACATAGGTGTTCCCCGGAGACAGTTAGCTGCAGCACAAGGTGTGCTGCATGTAGTTGTCACCAGGGAATCAAATGTCCATGCTCATGTGGACACGGCCACACTGTCCCTGTGATACAGTTCACATGTATTCCAGTTTTACAGCTGGGGAGGAATGACTCTGAAAGACTAAGGTTCAAGTTTTCAGAAGAGCTTACCACGGGTACACAATTGTGTGCCGTGTACTTTCAGAAATCTAGCTAAGGTGCATCAACCTTGCATTATTTTGCACAATTACAATTTTGATGGTTGTATTCTCTGATGTTCGAGTTTGCTGTGGTATGTCACACAAGCCACGCAAAGCAATCAGAGCTTACTTGTTCGGTAAGTTGAGTTTACAACTGCTTTATATTTCTAGGGCAGAGCAAAGAAGGTGGAGTATGCATCTTTGACTTGCCCTGCCTCCTATTTTCCAGATCCCCCGCCTATCATATTCCTTTGTGTACTCACGCAAGAATATGTGCTATAAACACAGTGCCCTTCTTCCTTTTTTTCATTCTCTTGAGTTGAACTGATGCAAAGAGTAGCTTTGAACAAGAAGGATTTAGGATGAATGGTAATGTCTGGTGTTACTTTTCATAACCAAAAGTTCATTTGGTAGCCATGATTGGTGTGTAAAAATCCTCTACTTTAGAAAAACTGACAGAAAATTGCCTTACTTAAAAAAATACTACCCTCTTCATTTTCTACAATAGGGCTAAGGCTATTAAAGCCCTACGACTTTTTCTTTTCAGTGAAATTGAAGCTAGAAACTACCTTTAAAATATAGACCCTCAGATAATTCTAAACCTAATTTTCCTTTCACTGTGTGTACTGCCAAGTTTCTTCATTTTTCTAGTTTTGGCCAGTGAAAATATGCTAGTAAATTTTGTTTTATCTTTAGTATCTGGTCAGTTCCTTTCCCATGTTCCCATGCTTGAGAAAAGGAACCATTTGTGTTGAGCTTAATAGTTGTAAATGTTTCAGTTTTGCTGCCAAATTTGCCATGAAACTTTTTTTTTTTTTTACTACTTTGCTTTTTGGGAGGAATTATATTGGAAGGAATTATAATGTCGATTTTTATCACAGCCATCAATATTTGTGTTGTATGTAAAACTGGTTGTCGCTTATGGAAAAAACAATGATGATTTAATAGCTGTAGTTACAAAGAGCACCTCAAGAAGGTAACAGATGATGAATGCTTTGTGTACTTGCAGTGTATTTTATTTTAAAAACAAACTAGTTTAGAGGACAGCTGCATTCAGTGTGTGCCCATCTGTGCTGGTCAACAAAACACAAGTGTATGTATACACATTGGTGCATGAATTTTAATTTGACACTTTTTGAAGGAAAAGTAGAATGAAGTAAATTACATCAAATTTAAAAGCCTGTTCAATTAGGGCAAAGACCTAGTCCATGAAGCTATATCCATTAAGTGACATACTGGGCCTGCTCTTCGGCTCATGTAAATCAGCAAAGTTGTCTTAATTTCAGTGGCTGAAGAAGGGTGTTTGTACCTGAAAGCCTGCAAAAGAGAAAATGTCCTGCTATTTTAGTTAGTCTAATAAAAGATATTGTATTTACCTAAAAAAAACCCTTGTCTGCCTATGTCCTTAGACCAACACAGCTACAACCAGCACCAGTGGAACTACAATGATTCACACCAGCAGATCCATCCAATGTGTGCTGTGTATCCTACTGTATTCTCTTATGGAAGACAGCTGAGAAAGATATCACTGGTTCGCTGTAAAAACAATGTCATTTGTATGTCTGAAATACCAGGCATGATTGTACCATTTTAGTTGATATCATTACATTTTCTTAAAAAAGAAACTATAATAAACTAAACAAAGGTCAACATTTAACAAATACAATCGTTTTGGGAACTGACCATGACTGAACCTGTAAAAAAAAGTTATTCAAAATACTGTATTTAGCATTTATAGCACGTGAGGCTCTTCAAAGTACTTTATAAACATGAATCAAAGTGCTAAGAGCTTGATTTTTAAAGGTGCTCAGCTGGAATTGTGAGAACTCTGCACCCCTGAGAGTGCAGCCCTATGTAATTCTGAGACTGTTTTCAAAGCGGATAATTGTGTCAGAGTTTGCTTAAACTATTCCAAGGCTTAGTGGAATGAAAGCTTTTAAGGCCATGCTTGGAGAAGAAATAAGATCTGCAGAAAGTCAGTATTCCAAACTGACCTATGACATGGTGCAGAATAATTTTAATCTCAGATTTGTGCAGCTCCATTGCTGGTATGCACTGAAATAATCATGAATAGGAGGCAGGTTTTATGCATCTGGTTGCCATAAAAAAATATCATCTGCATTTATCACAGGCTAAAAGCTTTGTGGCTGATTTTCACCTACTAAAGGCAGAGGGAGCAAGATTACGTCAGTGAGAGGGAGAAAGTGAGACTGACACAGAGCAGCAGAGAAGGATCCTAGTGACTTGGTTCTAATTCTGCTATTTGGTAGCTAAGTTTCAACTACAAAGGCGTCTTGTGAGCAGCAGCTGCTTCTACAAAACTGGGGAGAAGGGGAACCGGGAAGAAGCAATTATACCAGTGAGTCACATACACAGGTGAGTTCACAGCATCTTTTGCAAATGCAGAACAACGGTGGATCATTGCATGCTGAAAGTATATTTACTCTGACTGACTTGTTACCTTCACTAGACTGAAAAAGATAATCTATAAGCAGTGGTGACCTCTGCTAACCTCTTGTTCATATGAAGAGGGAAAATACATGGACCTTTCATAAAACCACTAAATCCATGGGAGCGCTGCGCGTGAGCCTAAGATACAGTGGCAGGTGAATGGGATTTAGTTTTTCTACCTGGTTTTATTATATTGTTTATATATAATATTATAGGGGTGTGCATGTATCTATCTGTCTCTCTACCTAAAATTTCTAACCTGTATAATTATGTATGGAGTGATTGCTGGATAATGTTCTGGTTTCAGGCAAGAGCTACTTTGTTCCTGCAGTAGGGTGTTGATTTAAAAACAGACTTTGCTGGGAAATACAAACTGTATAAGTGAAATTTGAATTCCCAGAGA
The DNA here is from genome assembly GCF_000455745.1 of Alligator sinensis. Lineage (NCBI taxonomy): Eukaryota > Metazoa > Chordata > Crocodylia > Alligatoridae > Alligator > Alligator sinensis. The sequence continues at coordinate 74,552 of NW_005843156.1, read as the reverse complement.
CTAGATTTCTCTGGCACTTCTCTGCCCATATCAGATACAGTACTGGCCCCAATTAGCTTAGGCTAAGGTCAGTCAAGACAGCCCTAGAAAGATGTTGAAAATAATGTTCAACCCTGAATGGAGGGAAGATAAAGTATTTTGCCATAGATTAGGTGGATTTTGGAATGATTTTTTCAGCATTTATTTCGGTGACAGACACTTAGCACAGTGGAGTGGGAATTGCTATAAGGCAGACATTCAGGACTGAGCTGTATTGCATACGTTGCTGTTGAGAGAGATTTCTGGGTGGGATTGTTCTAATAGTCTAGTCTAGTTCATTTAATATGAATGGCAGCATTTCGTTAACCCCATGTGTGACTGGCAGGAGTTTAGAGAGCGGTCAGGATACCTTATTGCCCTGTCATTAATTTTAGTAAGAGCAGGATAACATCTGACAGAGAACAATGACCATATGGGGCCATATGGGAGTGGCACTGCCAGGCATACTTTCTATACCGATTAAGGCACCACATATCATTTTCTTTAGTATATATGGAAAGAGTGAGAGAAGGGGAGGGTAGCTCTGGCAACATGTCGGGGGTTAATTAACGGCCTTGGTAAGGAGCCCTCATTAAGCTCCCCTGTTTATTTATTTTGTCCCTGAATGGAAAAGTGTAATGCAATCCAATACCCATCAATCCAGTCCCCCCCCAGCACAGGAGTGGTTAGGGACTGGAAGTCAGTCACAAGGGCAGCAATCACAGGGGTGAGGTATGAGTGTCACATTTATAACTGTCCATCTAAATCATGGATCAAGTTGACAAACACCTCCAGTCAGTCATGGATGAAATTATTAATTCAGCTCTGTACAAGGAAATAGAAGGTATTCTGTGTCATGGGAGAGAGCTAATTTATGACTTGGGAGCTGGGTATTGCTACTCCCATGCATTAGGCCTGACTGATTCTGTTCTCATGCTGAGCCATGCTTCACTACAAGCAGTCCTATTCCCTGAAGAGGGATTCATCATATGGCTTTATAAACAGTGATGCCAGAATCTGGCTGTTACTGGTAAAAGTGCCCAACTGACACCCATGGAGACTAAGGGTAATTTTTTATTAATCTTGGTAACTCAAGGTAGGCCCTTCAGGTTTTCAGTGGGGTTGAGCACCAGCATCTTCCACTGGAGTCACTGGGAGACCCTGCTCATTAGCACTTCTGAAAATCATTCAGTTGTATTTAAGTGTCTAGCTACAGGCATCCAAGTTTGAAATTTTTGGCCTACTGTCTTTTATCTACAAACCAAGTACAATGTAATACAATGCTATATAATGTTGGGCAAGGTAGGCTTCTCTCAGCCCATCCAGGCCCATATGCTTTGGAAACATATCTGTAGGTGAAGCAAAATTCTCCCCTTGTGGCCTATTTTACCCTCAACCTCTCCCATAAAATGGCCAGTAAAGTTGCTAATTTATGCCAAAGACATGTTTAGAAAGAATGGGTTTGAGATTACCGGCTAACTGTATACAGTTTACTAGGTTGGCCATGAGGATTTAATGACTTTCAGTTACTAACAACCTTTACTAAATTTGAGCTAATGACACAGAAATCACAAGAATCCTACTCTGTTATTCACCCTCGTGACCATATAGTTCCAAAGAAGTGAACACGGTTTTTCAGCCCAGAGTGATAAAAGGTTCAGTATAACTATGTGAACATCCACCAAATACTCATCCCATGTAGCCCCTAAAAATGTATTTCTTTCCTTCTTTTTTTTTGTGCTCATTTTATTTATGAGGCTCCAGTTCTAGTATCTGGGTGGATTTTTGAAGGTAACCCAAGACATTTGGGTGCCCAGTGAATTGTTCATCCAAATCTGTTAGGTGGCTTTGCCAGTCGCATCCTGAATGTTTTGGACCAAAGTCTTCTCTGATGTAACTCTGACTTTCAGCATAGCTCCTCTAGGGATGAATATGGCCCTATCTATCACCAGAAAACCACAAACCAAATGAGTAGTCCAACACAGCCTGGTGAGAGACCAGGTCATGTACCTGGTCTTATGTTCCAGGGGCTGGCAGGTCCTGGGAGCCTTGTAGACATGACAGCTCTTGGCTTCTTGATGTTGGTTCCTAGCAGCTCTTTTGGGCAATCTGTTGACAAGATCTGGAAGTGGTAATGAATATGCTCATGAGCCAGAATTGAGTTCAGCATGAGGCACTTGAAGGGGAAGAGAGCTAAAGAAAAAACGAAGGTCCAGAAGATTCTCACCTCTAATTAAAATGAAGTTAAATTTAATCTTGGAATGATGCAGGAGATAAGACACTGCCCTGGGACAGTTGCTTTCCCTGATCCTTTTTCACTGACTTGCTTCAGTGGGGGGCACGTGCTCACTTTGAGAAATGCATCTCCTTTGCTCTTAAACTGGTGACTGCTGCTGAATGCATGAGATGCCATCCTGACATTTCGCGGCTTTTCAGTGGCACGCTGGCAGCTCAGCTGCTGTCACGGAGGGGTTAATAGGACTTTGTGGTGGGCGGGTGGAAGACAAGTTGTGAAATGAAAGAAGGTCAGTCTCTTGGAGGGGTTTGCTCTGTCAGATGGTTTCAAGTTATCCCCCTTTTTGCTTGGGATGTTTTGCCCCCAAAACAACTCTGGTAAAACCAGTACTGGAAGTAAGCCAGAGCCCTATTAGGATTGCAATCCAGTGGAGCAAATGGAGTGCAAGTTCCTGGCACCCCTTATGACAAGTTGTGTGTCCAAAAAAAAAAAAAAGGACCTCTTGGTAGCTGAAAGAGAAGCTATGACACTTCTTAATGGGAATTTGGACTATATATCATCAGCAGGATACTTGTCATTTGAGATCAAATCATTGGAAGGGAGACTGCGTAAAGGAAAACATTCCTTACAATGAACAATGGACCAGCTTTTCTGGTTTTACTGCTCATACTAAATAAAAGTGATTTCCCCACTGGTTAAGACAGTTGAACTCCAGTGCTGGGTGAAAGTCCATCAGGCAGGAAGGATGCAGCCAAGTTAAGGAAAGTTAGCTAAGTTCCATGACTTACATGAACCATCGTGGGCTCTGATAGGGCCTCAGGATTTATTCAAGGGCTACTAAAGCAGCAGATGACCAGATAAAGATAGGTAGACTGCTAATCACCAGTGAGATTTAATTCCAGGAGATGATCCCAAGACAGTCACTTAGAGATCTGAGGGTTGGGAAGGGGCTAGAACAGAACCCTTGCTCCACACGTGCAACAGGATTTATTTTCCAGCTGCAGATAGAGGAGCCTGATGTTTGCTCATCTTGGTGCAACTCCTTTGACTTTGGAATGACTTCTGCTTTACAGCACTGCAAATGCAGAATCAGGTGCATTGAGTGGAAACTAGGAGGATTTTGGTTTTAACATCTGCTTTGAATAATCTAGTTTTCACTTTAATTCCTATTGTTTTCCTATAAATTAGAATGATAAATACGATTGAAATGCAATATTCAGTTGTTCTTGTATAAGATATCAGCCGAAGAAATCCTTGCCTCTCAAAATGGTGTTACTAGACGCAGCTACTACTTGTTCTGCCTGTTTCACAGGAGGACTAGAAAAAGAATTCTTCCTGGAGACCATTTTCAAATTTTCCATTTTAATTTGTCTTTTAGAAGGGCTTGGTGCTGGGGTAGGTGGTTTCAGTTTCTAGCAGGACAGGCTTCTCTGACAAACAGTCTTGCCTCCAAGTGCTAGAAGAAAGGTTGCTCTTCGTGATCTTTTGTCTTCATTTTCTCTGTTGTGAGTGCTGGGAGCAGAGGTGGATTTCTATCATGTGCTTTCCTTCACCTTTTCACTAAGAGCTCAGCTGAGACCCACCAAACTGAACTCGCCTAACACAGGCCACCACAGAGTAACGGCAATCAGCTGGTAACAGTAATCATTTCTTTTAAACTGGGGCTGGCCTTGAGTGAGTTGCTTAGAGGTAAAAGGCTCCATACATCACTAACCTTCTGAGTGAGCCACTCCCGCTTTAGCATTTCATATTAGGAAGCAGAAGGGAAAATAAAATGAAAAAACAACCCCCTTGCTGTCATCAAAAGCTGACAGTGATGGGACCCAGACTGAACTAGCTTGTGAGGAGGTGGCTGAGAGTCCTGAACTACTCAAGGCACAAATAATTTGCAGAAAATAAAATGGACCACTTTTCCCACCGTCAAAATCAACCTGTCTTGCATTATAGTTGAAGCTCTCCCTAGTGGGTTAGGGCTCATATTTGGTGTTATTGAAATCAGCAGAGTTTTGGCATTGGCTCCAATAGCAACGGGATATGTGCCAGCAAAGAGCCCAGAGTGTAGTCTGTTTTTGGTTTTAGAGGTGATGGTGCCCAAGAAGGAGAGCAGCTCTGTTGGTTCAATTACCTTTTAACCCTAATTTATTTGTACTATAGCAGGGGTTGTCAACCAGGGGTATGCATACCCCTGGGGGTACTTGGGAAGGCCCCAGGGGGTGCATGGCAGTGGCGTGGAGAAGCAGGAGCATGTGTTCCCTCCACCCCCCTGCTTGTCCATCAGCTGCCGGAGGACCCCTCCCCCCAGCCCCACTCATCGATCGGCCAGGGGACTCCCTGTTTCTTGACTGGCTGCTGGGGTACACCAATCAAAAAAGGTTGAAAACCCCTGTACTATAGAATAACTCAGTGTGTGGAAGGACCCTTTGATGAATCCACAACTAACCTGAATCTCAAATGTCTTTGTTCCTGTAACGGGGGGCCATCCTAGGGCTGGTCAGTCGTTGGCCTGTCTGCCTGTTTCTGGGCTAACCGTCCACCTTCCTCACCTGCCACACCTTGATGATAATAATTAAGATGCTACTCAGGTGGGAGGCTGCCCTTTTACATGCCCTGGTGATAAGGGCTTTACACACTACTCCGACCTGCCCTTATCATGTCCCATGCCTCACAGATGGCATCCCAGGCAGCCAAACTCACCTGTAACCCTTCTCCCTCTCAAGCTGTGGTCCCCCTCTGGGACCTTTGGCCTCCCAGGCTCTGGCCCTGCCTTCATCAGGCCAGTCAGACCCCATGCCCCTGGCTCTGGGCATCCCTTAGCTGTGGGTCCTTAGCCCTTTTGACCACCCCTCTTCCCCATGGATCCTGGCCCCAGCATTGACCAGTTCAAGGGTCCATCCAGTCAGGTCTGAGCAGCTTGCCTTCTCTTAACCCTCACAACTCTGCTGATCAACTGAGCCTCAGCCCTCTCCATGTTCTCTCAGTTCTGGGCTCTCTCCAGCCAGGACTCTGTTGGGGGCTGGGGTAATCAGGCACCCCTACCTGCCTTTCACTGGGGAGGCAACTGGCCTGGTATTTCTCGGGACTACCCTGCCATGAATAGCCCCACCAGACCATCCTGCCCCAGCAAGGTGCAGGTTTCGGTCATACCCAGGACCTGGGGCCTCCTTCTTCCCCATAGACCCAGCCCATACCTCCAAGCTGCTCCTGAGCAGCAGCTCAGCTGGGTGATGTTATTCCAGCTGCCAGCAGCAGACTGCTCCCCAGCCCTGAGAGCATGGCTCTAAAATGGAGGTTGCTCACCTCCTTCCTCCAATCCCCGGGGTTATGTGACTTCTTCATTAGGGCTGGCCTGCACCTGCTGGCTGCCCTGCTGGCTGCTCTCAGCCCTCAAAGTGGTAGGCACCACCAGTACCCTGCCACAGTTCCCCAAGAAAAAAAGCAGTCATTTTCCATTATTTTTACTAACCATTTTTCTTCTAAATGGAAGTGTGAGAACCAGTGGATGTGTGTTCCCTGCTTAGAGCCAAACTGCTGATCTGACCTAAGAGGCTGTGAAGTACCTGTGTTTGTTAGTCCCATTATGACAGCTTGTTGATCTGTATGTGAGTTTGTCCTTTTCTTGGCAACAAACTTGTGGCCTGCTTTGCACTTCTGAATTCAGGGATTTGACACCTGCCTGGAAAACTGTCCCCCCTGCTTTGGTTTCCTTGCAAAAGCTATTTGAGATCACCTGCGGTGACCTGGGGAGACAGCATGTATAACTAGCTGCATGTAGCCTGCACATAGCACAGTACAGGGAGTGACTGACCATGGAGTCTGAGTGGTAATTTCTCTTGTGAGAGAGCTGAGCAGGGAGCAGGTAAGAACCAGCCATTTCTTCCAGCACCCAGGAGTATTGACTAGGAAACAGCTCAGGGGCATGACTTGTGGATTCAGATCTTTTAATATCAACCAGAAAGAAATTCAGATGATGGTGGTGAATAACAGAAAGCACTTGGAGGTCTACGCTGGCATGAAACAGCCAGTTTCTTGGGATACACGGTATTGACTCCAAGGAGGATCAATGCAGCCTCTCAAACTCCTAAGGTAGATAATGTGAGTTCCATTATATAGCCTGTATCATAGCTGAGATCTGTGAATAACGGGCATCTGCCAGTGTTTATCCTTCAACACTGATGAGAACATATATCCAAGTTGCCACAGGGCAGCATAGCACATAAGGGAGGAACAATGCTCTCAAACCATGTGAGAGCATTATTGAGAAGATGTTTAGGTTGCATAAAGATTTATCCAGACCCATCTTATGGAGCTAACATCCATTGTGGCACGTGAATGTATGCTGCATGTCATATGTAATGGTATGTTGTAGCATGCAACATTTAATTTTCTGGCAACAGTATTTCTTATGACACCTAGCAGGAATTTCAGTAGGGTTTTTATTAACAACACTCTTGTCTGATATCTCTGCTCTGCTACACCTTGACTGTTTTAATGATTACTGTGCATGAAAATATTTGTCTACCTTGAGATCCATTTTTAGGGATCCTGCTGGCCAATCTTCATGTGGTTAGCTCATACTTGTTTCACCAAAGTAACATAAGTTCACGATGGTCTTCACAGTTTTTCTGGGGTTTAAAACAGATTTCTTTGCTCTGATTTGTTCATAAAATGCAGTTAAAGTATCACCCTCCTCTTGTTATGACAGAGCCCATGTTTTTAAGAACATACAAATAGGCATTGTATGAAGGTATTAAATATATTGTGGATAGCATGAGTAGTCTGCTACATTATAGGCAGAAACATTGGTTTGGAAGAGGTGGGGACAGGGGACATGTCTCACCAGCTTTTCCTCTATCCTTTGATTATGACTGAAGAACTCCTGACTTCCCCTTCCCATTACATCCTAAACAGTTTTTACAAAATTGAGCCTCTAGGGTTGTTTACTTGCTGGTCTGTGTATCTTATGGAGTTTTCCACGTCTTTCTTCCTAAAGAAACAGAGAAGAACACATTTTTACCGCAAACAAAAGGCATTCTCTCTACTGCTAAGAATTTCCTCCCTTCTAGGGCCAGGATTCAGATGCATCAGACTTCTTTCCTGGAAAAGTAAAGTCTCATTCTATCGAAACAGTTCATGGTTAGATTTTGGGGGCATAGAACAGGAAAACAGCTTGGCAGTTTGTTAGCAGGTTTTTTGGGATCGCCTTGTTCTTCGTGGCCTACAAAGTGAAGTAAAAAATGGTATCTGATGCTAATTAAATTATTGTACCAGCTGCTTCACTTGAAACTATTCTTGCTGTATTTGCATGTGAATGCTAATGGGTTTGGACCCCTCTGTCCAGCTGTGGGTATTCCCATGTCTGCTGACCCATGCGTGCAGTCTCTTTGCCTGTGCTTGTACTGCTGGGTAGGTATCCTTTCCCTATTTCCCTTCATGTCTTTTCTGTTTTATTTATTCATCTGTGCTGATGGCATTGTCATATTTTGACCATGTGCCAACTTTAGTTGCCGGGGCTGCAGGCCATGCGAGCTGCAATACTGCAAGCCATGAGCCCCCCCAGGCTGCTACTATGCACTGCTGCCTACTGATTCATTGTACATGCAGGCCCCCCCACCCCCCCCCGTTCCCTTTCATTGCTTTATGGTGCTTGGGTGACCACCCCACCCCTCCAGCACAAGTGCAAGTGGGCAGCCTTCCTCCCTCAGCTCACCTGCTGTAGGTACCCCCACTGCATCATGCTGTGGGCACTCTTTGCACCACAGGCTGCACTGCAGGGTCCCCTGGGGTAGGATCAGAAAGCAGAAGCCGGTGAGGAAGCCTGGAGAAATAGGGGCACTGTGGCTAGCTGGGAGCTCAGGGGCCACAGGTTATGCTGCTGACTCCCCACCCAGTGATTGCCCCATTTGCAACCTCCCCTTTTTGGGTAGTTGCCTGATAGCACCAGATGAATCTGGATGCCATGGCTTCCTGGGTCCTTGTCAGTCTGGGTTTCATTCTGGACATAAACATGGACACTATGCTCATGGCCTTGGTTGGTCGATGAGTTTTGCCTTGAGTTTGACAGGGGAGACTGCGGCCTGCTGCTCTGACTCAGTCTTTCAACAGCCTTTGATGCAGTTGACCATGAGGTGCTGATAAAGTGCTTACATAGCCTGGTGTGTATTCGTGAGACAGCTGTAAATTGATTCCTCTCTTTTTTGAGCAAGGAGGTTCATGAGGGTGGTGATGAGCAAGTGATCATCATCTACTTGGGACTCTTCCTGTGGGGTCCCCCAGGGGCTTCATCTTATCCCCTCTCATGCTCAGTGTGTATGAGGAGTGCCTGCCTGCAGTTGAGGACTGGATGTAGGTGAAGCAAGACAAGACAAGTCACGGTGGTGGGCAGACACAGGGAGGGAGGACAGGACTGGGACACTTTTCCTTGATGGGGTTCAACCTCCCTTTATCACTCAGGTTCATAATCTTGGAGTGACCCTTGATCCTTTGCTGCATCTGGATCTCCAGGTGGCAGCAGGGGCTAGGAGTGCCTTGTACCAACTTCATCTGGTGAGGAGGCTGCAGCCCTTTCTTTCACTCTTATCTGACCATCATCATCCATGCCTTTGTATTCTCAAAGCTAGACTACTGCCATACACTCTACACATGGCTGCCCTTGAAAACTGGAAGCTGCAGCTGGTACACCCAACTCAAGTCATCCAGCATCTGCACCGACTCCCAGCAGATTTCCAGACACTTCAAGGTTCTAGTTTTGACCTCTAAGGCCCTAAGCAGCCTGGGCCCTACATATCTAAGGGACCACTTTCTTTTATATGCCCATCTGCAATCCCTAGAATCAGCCACGAGCAAGCTCCAATAAGTACCATTAGTACGCCAAGTCTTCTTGGCAAAAATGTGTCAGAGAGAGGTCATTCTTAGTAGTAACTCCTCAACTCTGGAACTCCCTCCTTGAGGCTCACAAGAGCTTGAGCCTGGACATTTTTTGGAAGCGATGTAGGACCTTCCTATTTGAGCAGGCATTTAATAACTAAAACTAGGCTGACATGTTGTTTAGTGGGTGTCTGCTTTATTTTGTTTTATTTTGCTATTTTGTCTCATTTGTTTTAGTTGCCTCTTAAAGTTACTCTATTTCACTTACTATAAGTGACCCTGGGCCTTTGTTGGGAAGGCCAGCATATATATCCCAAATAAATACAAGATAGCTCTGTGCTATACTATCAAAACATCAGACATACTTACCTTTGTTACTTATGTATTCCATATTATCCTCTGAACTCTAGGATTCCCATATATTTAGTTAATTCAGTTAGTTTATTAGTGACCTAAATGAGGGCATCCAGTCATAATACAATTTTGAGCAATCTGGGTTTTTTTTAGGCCATTCTTTTGTGTGCTGTTTTAAAAAAGCAATTTAATTGGTTTTATCTTTAAAATAGTTATTGACATTAATTAAGGCCTGATCCTGCTTTCCCATTAGTCAGTGGCATTTTCATCATTAATTTTGATGGAATGGAGCTGGGACTCCAAGCTGGGTAGAATTAAGGGCAAGGGATGAGTACTTGCAAATCCAGTGCCGGTGAACACATTGTGTGCCAGGTGTACGCTATGTACGTATCGTTATATTACAGGAGTCACTCTGTTCCAAATCCAAGCTCCATGAACATTGACAGAGCATGAAAATTATAAACTTGGCAATGTCAAGTTACCACCAATGTTAAATTTCTGGCTGAAATAGTTCATTGTAAGAGGCCTTGTTTCCATCATTCATCTGATTAACAAACTGAAGCTACTGGTGGGAGGTGATTATGGAGAGGTGGCCCATTCCTCATACTTGTCCTTTAGTGAAATGGATTGCTTTTTCATGGCAAATATGTACCTTATTCTCTCTGGAAGGTCTTAAGGGCCTTCCTGTATTTTAGTCCAAGTTGCTTAGTGGTTAGGGCAGTCACCCAGGAATTGAAGAGACTCAGGTTTTAAGGTCTCCTCGTATAAAAGGGTTTTGAAACCTACAGTGGCGTAACTAGGGGTGTGTGACAGGCAACAGCTGACAGGAAGTGGGGTAAAAACAATTGCTTTTGCTGCTGTGGCATGATTGCAATAACAGCAGCAATGGCAACCAGAAGTTGCCTGGCTGCGTTATTACACTTTTGAAAGATGCATCTTTCCTGCTTCCTAGCAAGCCGCTTGAACCACTAGGACTCAGGCTAGGCATGATTATGGAGCTCTCGTCCTGAAGCTGAACTCCTGCACTTTGCATTTAATATCCTTAGGATAAAGTGGCTGGAAAGCAGTGGGGAAGTTTCTGCGCCATTGGCAGCAGGGGCCCAAGCTAGAATGCAGGGCCTGCTACCTCCCAGGGTAGCAGCCACCTCGTTGAGCCACACACCTTCTTTGGTCATTTTTCTCCCAGCCCCATGTATCTTCCTCTCTTGGTTGCTCAGGGGTCACTTTCAAGAGAAGTGCTGGAGAGGACGGGGCAGATGCAGGAGGGGGTGGAGGGGGGGCAGCTATACCTCATCCCCCTTCAGCTGTGTGATGCATGTTAGTGAGCCCTCTGAGCTCACCTTGTTGGCTCCAGCTGGATCCACTGCTTTTGCACAGCAGTGGAGCCCAGGGGGTGAATGCTGCTGCTGCTGCCTGTCCCTCCCTTGTCTCCTTCTCCCAGATTCAGTGGAAGGGGGGCAAAGAGGTGGGAGGAAACAACAGTGATATTCCCACCCCCCGTTCTGCTATTAGGCAAAGTAGCAGGAGCCCATGTTAACAAGCTGGTGAGCCCAGAGACCTCACTGTCCATGTGCCACACAGTTGACGAGGAGTATGGCCACAGCCCCTTGCCCCCCTTCCTGGATCCACTCATGAGAGAGGACATTGGGTAAAGCTTGAGTGCTGTGCTGTGCTGTTCTGGGATGCAGAAGAGATGTAGGTTCAACCCTGTTCTAGGTGATGGTGGTCCAGATCCTGGGCCTTCTATTTCCCGAGTGAGTGCTCCAGCAACTAGGCTATTGGGGTAAAACATGGCAGTTACCTCCTCCAGGCTATTTGGCTAAAACATGGTGTCTAACACCCACTAGTGTCTAACACCCACTGGGTTTTTGCCCAGCTACAATGTCAGGACTTCGGCTCACCCAGGTACATGTGCACTGACCAACAGAACTGCTTGTATATCCATGGAATAGCATCCCAAACTGTGCTAAAACCGGTACGTACGCTGTTGGGTAAATGCCATTTGTCATGTAAAGTGAAATAGGATCCTGCCCCTGGGGTCTAAATCTACCTTACCCTGAAGGGATACAAATCTATAACGTACCATTTTGCAGGAGAGTGTCCTAACTACCAAGCTATGGGCTAGGCTGAGTAGGGCCTTCCTCCTTTCCTGTTGAAGCTGGCCCAAAGAGAAGTTTTAAGTGCCAGTCATGGGCTCTGAAGGAGAGGAAGTGAATGAAGGAACAAACAGCAGAAACAGCCTTTTCAGGGTAACTTGGTATTGTCTTGAACCCGTTTCCATCCAGGGGTTTGGTGGATTAGTGTTTTATACAAATCAGTTTGCCCCTCCCTACTTGAATGTGCAATTCTGGCTAAATTGTATAGAGCTGGGTTTATGCAAACTGAAATTTGGAGCGATCCTATCAAAATTCATCAACCTTTTAAACTGTTAAAAGTGCCCATTGTTTCTTGTGACTATGTGTAGATGCTACTAAATGCATTGTAGTCTACTTCCTCTCTCTGTACTTCAGTAATGCTATTATGACTGAACACCTCTCACATATCACTGAATTTATCCTTAGAAAACTCTTGTAAGACAGTAAAGTACTATGCCAACTTATATATGGGGAGTTGATGCACAGAGAAATGTGTTTCCTCAGGTCATGTAAGGAGTCGATACCAAGGCTTAGTTAAAGCTAAATATAACATTTAGCTGTTTCTGCCTATGAATAAATACTGCTTTGTCTTCTGCCTAGGATCTTGTTAGCCAGCCTGCTACTTGTCATGGATTGCTGCCGATTCATTCCTCTTTTTAGTACAGGAATGTTCTCAACATGTTACCATATTTAACCCCAAATGGGGGAAACGTAAGTGAACAGTGCTTGAGAATGCTAGAGGGGGTCTTTGGAAACAAGGAAGGAGGTAATTCAGCTGAAAGATGCAATGGCATTGTGGGGGGCGGCGGTAGGAACGGGACATGTCAAATTTGTAAATTTGCTTGAATAAAATAGTTTATTCCTGCTAGCTGACTGGTTATATCAATCATACCTTGCTGATAGTTCATAACTCATAATGGATCTGGAAATGGAAAATGATGTATGGACGTGATACTTTGAAGAATAGGTGGCAGACATGTTCATGAAGGTAGCCTTTTTTCTCCACAACGTTGGGGATGGGTACACTAATTTAGATAAACCAAGCAAAATTTAAGTAGCATTAGGTTCTTCCAGAGCTTCCGTGAGGGTCAAACACTCTTT
>NW_005843156.1:25047-61831 GCF_000455745.1 Alligator sinensis | reverse complement strand
TGAAACTTTTCTTGGTTGCAGGTGAATTCACTGAGCTGCACTATTGAGCTTCAGCTGCCAATAGAAGGACAATGGCAAGCCACAGGCCAGGTGAGTGATAGCAAACACACAGGAACTCACACAGGAACTGAGCCTCACTTACCCTCTTGTAGCTTGTGTTTCACATCTGATGTTGCCTTCACAGGGAACTATCTCCTGGTGTGATAATGGCAAGGACCAGGGACTTGTTTAACAGGTTTTGTTCATCTCTGTGACAATCCTTTCTTAGATTCAAAGCACCAGCTGTCTTGCATTTTGAATGCTGAGTGATCGTTCTCTAGAACTGGCAATGTCTACAAATTCAAAGTCCAGAGAACGTTAAATACAACTGTCTTGTCTATAAGGAGATACAGACAAATTTTGACTTCTTAGGCCGTGTGTAGATGAAACCGCTTTAATGGTGTCGGTGTTTGCACGCATTGGTGGCGTATTGCGCAGTAACTCCAGCTGCTGTAGCAAATTCAGCGGTGTAATGTGCCTTAAATGGCTTGGGGCGCAGCAAACTAAAACTCCTCTGAGGAGTTTGTTTGCTTCCCTACATCCACGGAGGGAAGCACTGGGCTTTGTGCAGCTCAGGGGCTCTGCAGGAAGCCCGTACAGGCAGCCTGGCAGCAGCCTGGGAAGGCAGGCTCCGCCCAAGAAAAAAAATCTTTTTTATTTCCTTGAGCCTGCCTGCTGGCCTGAGCTGTGCAGGGGCCTGGTGCTTCCCTCTGTGTCTGCAGTGCCCCCTGGGACTGCCTGAGCCAGGTGCCTGTGAACGAGTACCACCTGGGGGGTGGGGATGCTGCTGCTGTGGGGGGAAGCACCAGCCCCCCCGCAGCCCAGGGACCACTCTGCCCACCAGCAGCTTGCTGTCCCCTCCATGCTGCTGGAGAGGCAGGTAAGTGGGTGTGTGCATGACACAGGGGTTTAAAGGGCCCTAAATTGAAATGGTGTGTTTAAAAACCCACCACTTCAATTTAGGGCACCCGTTTCATCTACACACGCCCTTACAAGGTACTTGGCCCCTAGCTTTACAGTGGATCAAAACAATATCAAGGATTTCAATGACTCTAACTTTGGGAAAATCTGAATCTACATCTGACCTTTGTTGCTCAAGCTTCTGTAATGTTGCATTTGTATGAGGGTAGTGCCTAGAGGACCTGCGGCTGAGAGTAGAAACCATTAGGGCTGGATGCGGCATGCACTCATACTAAGAGTAGAAATAAAATAAAGTTACAATGAGAAAAAAATGGCAGGAATTTATCCTGTGTTAACTGATCTGCAGTCATTTTGGGCACTGACAGATGTGCAGCTCCTTGTTCTAACTCATGGTGCTTCACAGAAAATGCCATAAGTTAGACAGAGTCTTCTGACCCAACAGAAGTTCACTGTTGGACTAGGAGGGTGGGTGACCAAGCTTCATTTTGGAGTCGATCTAGTGAGAGAGGCTGTATGTCTACAGCCTCTCTCCCCTAGCCCTGCCCCCACCTCAGGTGGCTTCAGTACACCCTCCAGCGCCATCTGAGCAAACTCCAGACTGAGCTCTCTTGCTCCATTTCCCCCCTCTCATTTTGAAGACAGCACTGGGGATGGGGTCGTGCTGCTTCAACCCAGCCTTGCTCCCAGTGTGCATTAACAGACATTAATGAAGGCACTCTGCTTTGGAGCTCCTTCATCTAAACCTGAGGGGTCATTTGTTGTGTGATTGGGCACTTTTTAAAGTGCTCTGCTGCTGTGCACTTCTGTCAATGCACAGTTGTAGAGCACTTTCAGTGGCCGATCGCACGACAGAATGTCATCTGCCAGCGCTTGGTGTCCGCTCTTATCCTAGAGCAGGGGTGGCCAACCTGTAGCTCCGGAGCCACATGCGGCTCTTCAGAAGTTAATATGCGTCTCCTTGAATCTTTGCACAAGCACACAGTGACCAGCTTTCATAGCTGTTATGTCACATCGTGTGCTTGTGCAAAGATTCAAGGAGACGCATATTAACTTCTGAAGAGCCGCATGTGGCTCCGGAGCTGCAGGTTGGCCACCCCTGTCCTACAGTAAGTAGAAGTTAAAGCAGGGCACTTTACCTCCTAAAAAAATGGAACTAAACTTCTGCTGTGTAGCTTTCATTTGCTGCTGGGTCGAAGCAAGCACACAAATGGTTACTGCAGAGCAGCTGACATGGGGTAGAAGTATGGAGAAACTAAAAGTATTGAGAAACTATATAATACCAAAGGCTGTTGCTTCTTTTCCTTCTTTTCCCTGCAGCCTCTGCATGGAGGGAGGGGGAGAGGCAGAGGGGTGGCAGTGGTACAATCCCACCCCCCTTTGATTCCTGCTCCACCCAGAGTTTAAAATAAACTGTCCAACAATTGCAATGGCATTTCTATTCAGGCAGCACTGAGGAAGTCAATTGATTTCATGGCTCTTTATAATCTACCTGATTTTTGGTGATGACTCTTCACTCCACAGATGGTAAAAAAAACCAAAACGAC
Source organism: Alligator sinensis (assembly GCF_000455745.1). NCBI lineage: Eukaryota > Metazoa > Chordata > Crocodylia > Alligatoridae > Alligator > Alligator sinensis. The sequence goes on along the minus strand of NW_005843156.1, from coordinate 59,327 downwards.
AAACCTCTCTCCTTTTTACTGGTCTTGATGGTCCACTAATGAAGCTATTCTTTCTTCAGCAATTTTTTTGCCTGTTTGTTGTCCTGGAATCTCTTTTCCTATTCCACAGCCCTGCAGAGTGTTTTAGCTCTTTTCAAAATCCACGCGTTACCTATTTACCTATAGAGTTCAGTCTTCAGTAGCAGCTACAGCTTCAGTTTTTGACTGGGCAGCCAAGACCTGTTTACAATTCAGCTGTGAAAGAGTTAAAAACTGCAGCTTTGTCTGAGCCAAAAAAGGAGGGTGAATGAGCTGAAGATTAGGCTCTGTCCTTATACAACCATAACTGGAAAAATCTTTTTTTTTTTCTTCATTCTGCCTTTCCCCCAAAAAGGTGCATGTCTTATTTGGGGCATTGTATGGTGCACAAGAAAACATGGGCATTTGGTTCATAAATCGTATTGATTTGTACTGTGGCTAATTCATCACAGTGTAATTAGTCATTTCCAAATGTATACACATACTAAATCACAGTGGAGTTTGCTCCCGAAAATGTAGTCTACTGAAAAGGTACGGACTTATACCCTCCATACCATCTCTCAAGCTAGCTGATGCTCATAAAACATTGGATACTCCTCGGCTTTTCTTGGCTCAACAAGACATAGATAATCAGCCACTCTATTTTGCAGAATTATCTTTGCTTTTGGGAGTGCAGAGCAGAAATCTTTGACTGATTATTTTATTCCTTCATAGTCATATAACTTTATGTAGTGAGTACTCTGAATTTTTGTAGTAAGATTTGTATGTTAAGTATGTATTGGTGTAATCATACAATTCTCAGGCAAGTTAGGGGGCATACAGTTTGCACTCAACATTTTTGTAATATGTATATTTTTCTTCATTATAAATATCAAAAAACTTTTTACTGTGTTTTGATATGGCTTGCAAAATACAGCTCACAACAAAATGAAAATGGCTTACTACTGATTATTAGTCCCTCATGATAATTAGTCACCATTAACCAATGCCCTTGGAGGGTAAATTAACCAATTTTACTATATTTATAAATAAATAGTTGAATTTAGATTCTTACTATTTTTGTTCTTTTCCTCTAGTGAAATCTGTTAAGAAATCTTCCGTCCCTGGGGTGACCATCCAACAATTTGTTGATAATATTCCAACAGGATGTTGTACTCCTGACTTTGAGCGAAAACCCATCACTCTGACATTACAGGAAGGTGAGACTCGTTTAAGAAATAGATAATTTCACAATGCTGGATTCTTGATCCCAGGTCTTGACGACATGAGAAAGTGTCATTAATTTAACTAAATCTATTTAAATATAGATTTAGTTGTATCGGTAGACATTCCTCATGTAGCTAGCAAAGGCATAATTTGCATTGGTGCAAATCAAGAGTAAGCCTAATGATGGTGTCACCCAGGTTTTATACCACTGTAGTGGGAATTTGGCTCGTACTGTAGAAACAGAATCATGTGGACTCTGCAGCAGGTGGTTAGGGTAAAATATTTTGCACACAGAAGATTCAACAACTTGAGATGGTTTGCTTTCATTGATTTACTTGTATGTTGAGCTAAAGTATTTTTTAAAACCCCCTAAGTATTCAGATTAAACCTTCATTAAAGCAGGGGTGATGGAAAGCATTGATGCCTTCTTTTTGGACCAGGGCTGAATCTGGGGAGAGGGGCGCAGGCTTTACCCCCTCTTTGATTCCTGTCCCATCCAAAGTTCAAAACTAACTGCCTGACAATGGCAGCAGCATTTTTATTCAGGTAGCAGTGAGGGAGTCGCTTGATTTTATGGCTCATTATATAATCTACCAGATTGGGCCCCTGGCCCACTCATTAAGCTATCCTTTCTTCTGCAATTCTGCTGTCCTGTTAGCTGCTCCTCTTAACGTTGCTCCTATTTCACAGCCTTACAGATTGTTTTCAACTCTAGATGAAATCATTAATTCAGATGTGAAACCATTAACTCAGGGGAACATCAAAGCAGATGTGGAGACAACTTGCAGTAAAACTTTGGATGCACTGTCAAAATGCTCAAGGAGGCTATTTTATGAATCTGAAAGAGATGAACATTTTAAGTCTAATGGCAGCTGAACTAAAGAAACAACATTTTTTGATTATTTTTCCTAGTTTGTTGGTTTTTTGGTACCCAATGGATGATATAGCTAACTAGTTTGCATTCTAATAAAGTGCATTTGGTTTTGCTTTGATCTTAAGATGAATAATATGGCCCTAGTCCCTTGCATATTAGTAAAGCTTCTAGCTTTTTTCACTTGGATAGAAATGTGTGTTGTGTTATACATGATGATGCACCACACCATCTGCACCCCCTTTCAAAATCTTAGATCTGCTTATATTCAGGGCTATGCTAAGCCTTGTCAGTGAATGAGGGCAAGTCAGATGAAGAGTGGTGCGAACCATGGCACTGTGCTTGAGAACTGCTGATGTAATATATATAATAAGCTTTATATAATACCTAAATATTACATATACATTTTATAATAAATTTGTTATCTATCATTTTATAATACATTTTCAAGAAAAAGCACAACTATACTCCTTTAAAAATCCTAGCCATTACTAACACGGAAACCATTTAGGTTGGACTTGAACTGAAAACCTAGATTATCTCCATTCTGCACCACAAATGTTGGGATGGAAGAAACCCAGATATGAATGCATTTTCTTCCTAGATGGATGTGAAATAAAACATAGGCAAGAGACCTTATTCATTAGTGACTGAATTCAAGAGTTACCTTTCAAGTCAGTTCTTTTGAAAACCAGTCAGGTCACCTATTGCTTCTTCCTCTTTTACTTCACCTCCTGCCTCCTTCCCTAACTCATTTCTTGCCTCTCTTCAAAGGTAAAAATGCCATTTTCAGGGCTGTGGTCAAGGGTGTACCTGTACCTGAGGTGGTATGGAAACGGAACAAAGGAGAAATGGATAATCCTGACAAATACCAAACATCCTTCAATGCCGTTACAAATGAGTTCATTCTGCAGGTAAAGGTCAACTGTTGCAGAAAACTAAGCCCAGCTTAAGAGACAGGTGAGGAGAAGGGAGCAACCAGGCTAGAGAAGCTGTGGGTCAGGGCATTGACAGTCAGACAGTCGCTTGGGGTACCCATAACTGGAGTGGTGCAGCTCAAGATGGAAGAGCATCAGCAGATCTGTGTAAGGACCCCAGAAATATAAAAGGAAAAAACTATGGGGTATTAAAGGAGCTATTTGGGGGTCAAATTGTAGGTATCCCATTCTAAGCTTTGCAAGCATCATTGTCCCTGGGAACACAGTTGTTTCGGTGGGTCATAAGCTGTGGTGATATGGAGCAATTCTAAAGCAAGGAAAAGTTTAAGGGTTGGGAGCAAAAAGAAGATTAGGGTGTTACTTTAAAGTTACTTCACGAGAGATGAGAGACTCCATTTTCATCACTTCAAGTTGCTGCCACCTTTTTCTGTCTTCCCCTTTATCAGATAAATAAACTCACAGTAGCAGATGCTGATTTGTACCGCTGCTCTGTTGTGAATGAATACGGGGAAGCCTTCTGTGTCGTTGGCCTCAGGATCATACAAGGTAGGATTGGAGGGTCCTGTGTGAAAACCAAGTGGCTCTTTCATGCCTTTTGGGGGGTAGTTCCTTAAAACATTGCACAGGTATATAATACCAAACGCTTTTAACCACTATGGTGACTGTTACCCAATATCTTTTCTTTTCTTTTTTTTTTAAAACATCTCTCTCTGCTTTCTCTCTTCTCCCAACTCATCAGCTGGTTTTAAGAAAAAAACGAGACAGGTCCCCACTGAGACTCAGAAGGGTAAGTATGGAAGTTACTGCTTGTATTATTTTTTTCTGAATCACATAAGCACCTCAGTCTACCTTCTAAATAGTATCCTTTTTGGTTGCAAGGAATCAAACCCTGTTAGAGGGTATAATGTATGGAGTTATGCTTGCTGTCCCCAGGTTGCAGAGCAGAATGGAAGGTATTTGGTTGTCCCATGCTTCTGGGCTTTGCTGGTTGCCACGTAGGGCCAGGAAGGAATTTTATTCCTCTCTTGTTGCTACAGGTATAAGAGGTTTTTTTCACCTTCCTTGGAAGCACTGGGTGTTGGCTGAAGCCAAGGCTGGGGTGTACCAATGCTTCTGCTGGGACTAAAACCTGGAGGGTCCTTGTTAGAAGGTCTTGGTCCCCTGCTCAGGGTCAGACCGATCACCACGTTTGGGATGAGAGAGGATTTTTACCTCATGGCCAGGGGATAGCCCTCTTTTTTGGATCTCCTGAGTGCATTTTAATAACCTTTGCAGTGGTAGGACACTGACAGCTGTTGTCGCCCTGCTTTACCTGTAGCAGGTTAAGGTGCTCTTGCTGTTTTGGGGCAGTATGCCTTGTAGATGTGTGACAAGGTTGATTGTATAGTTTTAGAAATAGGTCAGACAAGGGTTTGTATTAGATGTTTTGGATAAGGATTATTGAGCAAGAGGTTGGACTAGATGACCTCCTGAGGTCCCTTCCAGCCCTTCTTTTCTATGTTTCTCTGGTTTGATGAAAGCTTGCAAGGGAAGAATAACATTGAGGCAAGAACCAAGTGATAGACTTTTGCTTACTTTAATCCTTCTACCTACTTGCTGTGCACCTGTGGGTACACGATATTTTGTTTTGAAGAAGCTGTTTTTTAAATGCTTTAATCAGTTGTTGGCTACAGGCCCCAGAAGAAGAGGATTTATATGTGCAAAACACATTTGGGCCTGTTGTGTTTAAATGGCTGGAAAACAGTGGAACTGCCACTCAGAAATCCAGTCCTCAAGTGAGGGACAGTGAGATTTCACCCTTGAAAGAGAGAAAGGATAATCAAACCTGTCCTCTGCAGGATGTTCTTTAAAGGCGCTAAAAGAAATCTAAAGTTCACCTTAACCCTAACTGTAAGTTTTTAGCCAGTTTTTCAAAACTGCCATAAGTTGTCTGAGGTCGGACACGTCAAAATTGAGGCATTCCACTCGGTGTGTATTTTGTATGATGCTTGCCTTAGTTTTTTTCTAAATGTTTTTTTTTCTTTTGGCTCTAGGTTATGCTGTGTTGAGTGACTCCATTTTCTTAATCTGACATTTATTTTTCTAGTAGACCTGAAGAAAGAGATACAGGACTTCAGGAAACTATTAAGGAAGCGGTGAGTGTTTCCAGGGCAGGATAGTGGCTGTCTCGGACGGCCAGAGCCGACTCAAGGTGATTTAGAAATTGCTCGTTCGTTAGGGCGGGCTGGTGAATGGAGAGGCAGACAAGGTTTAATGGTTGCAAAAACTTTTACTTACGCCGCTTGTAGTTGCGACGCAGATGGTCCGGTCGTCTGAACAACTATGTGAGTTGTTCCAGCTGGCGAGGCCCAAGCCAGTTAATTCGTCCGCAATTTAAGCCGGCGGGAAAAGGGTACGTCTGGGATTGCGCTCGGCGACGGGAAGAAGGATCGATAGGTGATCAGTCTATCGATCAGCTAGCCGCAAGTCAGATCTCTTTAGAGGCACTCTGCAGCGTGCTCAGAGTTCTTCGACTTGGGCGGAAGTCGCACGAAATTTTAAATGGCTAGCTAGCCAATTACTAGCCACCACGTAGGAATAATTTAGAACTAGCCAATAGCGAGACACAAATTTGCATTCGAATAGCGGGAACTCTTTGCACCGTGCATTTCTGTGCTGCAAAGAAGAAATGCACCCTGCAAATTGGCGGGAACTCTCTTGCACCGAGGTTCTTCTGTGCAGCAAAAACCCTCGCTGTGCAAGAGGCTCCCATGTGGCAAGAAAATTCCATCGTGCTGAGGCACCAAAATCACTGGGTTGTGACAGTGGCAAGACACCTGCTTCCCGTGTATGGCAGGGATGACTGCTTATCCTTCACAGAACAACTAGTCAACCCTTCCTGTTTCCATTTGTTTGGAGTCACCATATATAAGGATTGATCAGAGTGCTCTGTTAGAGGGAATTAGGGATATGGTGCCAATTTACTCTGGCAGGAGGTGCTGCCAAATCACTTATGTTACCTTGTATTGCAATATTCTGCCTTGAGGGATCTGTCTTTCTCAGGGTGAACTTTTTAGAGAATTGGCTGAAAATGGGTAGAAAGGTGTTGTGTGTTCTTCAACAACAACCTCTCTGACCAGCTAAGGAGCACTAGGCATTTTTACACGTGCTCTAGGAGGTGGCGTTGGGCACTTTAATTAGTGAGCTGCGCTGATTAAAAGCACCCGCATGCCATGTGTATCAGCATCCCCACGCGTCTCTGTGCTGAAAAAATGGCAGTGGGGTGCCTTGAACTAAAGTTCATCGAACATATTTTATTTCAAAGTGTCCCGCTGCCATTTTTTCAGCGCAGGGATGCCCGGGGCCACTGATACACGTGACGTTGAAGGCTGCTGGAGCGTGTCAATTTTCGTGTTCCAGCGGGCTTGATTAATCAAGTCTGCTCTGACGTGCTGGATTTCCAGCGAGTCAGAGCAGGCTCCCCGCACGTCTATAGGAACCCAGTGTGTCCCAAAAAAGTCACAGTCAGCTTCATCCGAATTTAGTATGGCCTGCAGAAAGGATAGGGCAAGAAAAGTGACAGAAGGGTAAATGAAGGGAAACAAGAACTTCCTGCTCACTATCTAAACTCCTATTGTCTCCTCTTCTGACTGTTTTTTAGAGTCCCACACGCTCCTCGGAAGAAGGACATTGACATGGAGCAGGTCTGGCAATTGTTGCTGCATGCAGATAAGAAGGATTATGAGAAAATTTGTTTAAGGTATGGAATTGTTGACTTCCGTGGAATGCTAAGGAAACTTCAGCAGATGAAGAAGGACAAAGAGGACAAACAAGCCAAGGTAAGGCCAAGCTTGAGAAACCATTACTGTTCAGTGAGACTTAGAATGCTAAATACAAATGAATCTTTTAGGCAACTAAACAGGACGTAGGCAGAATTTAAGCACCTAAAGTACAAAAAATGATCCATATTGATCCCAGTCCAGGAACTGGAGAACTGCCCATTTGCCTGAAAAAATCCCCAAGTGTATCGACTTGGGTGGCATGCTCAGAAGCAATCAAGAACGGTCACCAAGGCATCTCACTTGTGCTTAATCTCTGTTGCTTCCATATTGGCATGGGAGATGCAAGAACCTTGTCTAAGTCTCTGCCTCCTTTGGCAGGGATTCTGTTCCTTCCTGGTTGTCTAAGTGGCCATTTTGCTTTGGTTTTCTACATGGTATTTTTGGCACTTATGTTCAGGTAGGAATGCTACTGCTGGACACAGAAGCCTGTACGTGTAGATGACTATGTGCACATGTATCTAGGCATGCTTACCAACAGTAAGGTTATGGTGGTGGAAATTCCCATGTTTTAATCCCAATAACTGAGTAGATAAGACATTTGCCTGGGAAGCTGGAGACTTGTGCTTTCGACCTCAGTCACCCAACAGGGCGTCTGAATGTTGGTCTCTGAGGGTGCCTGTAGACATGCTGGGAGGTTGTTCTGACATACTGTAATTACAGTGAGCTAGAGCTAATTAGCACGCTCCAGCCAGCCTCCAAGTGTCAGTGTCCCCTTGCTTCAAAATGGTGGTGGGGGTGCTTTAACTAAAGCTCATTTGACAAGTTTTAGTTAAAGTGCCCCCAACGCTATTTTGAAGCATGGGGACACTGATACATGAGACACTGCGGCACTTTAATTAGCGTAGTTCTTGGAGCTGCTCTAATTAAAGCACTCCCCCACCCCCGGGGCACGTGTGAAAATACCTGACTTTCCAGCACAGCGCTTTAACCACCACTACATGGTCAGGAGTTATCCAAACCCATCTCACCTTTTTTTGAAATTGCCATCCTGGTCAGCCAGGAAAGGGAGGTATGTGGGAAATACTGGGTCCAGAGGGAAGAGAGCAAGCCAGAGCGTATGTGGCTCAGTGCTGCGACTGCCCAGTTGGAAGGGTGGAGGCCCTGGTTCTAGCCTGGAGACTTGCTCCTCGTGAGGCAGATACTCCCCTCTACACTGCTGTCCTCTAGTAAATGCAAGGGACAGAGGCTCAGCTACAAAAGGCTTTGGATAGGATCTGGTCTGATCTGTGATGTGGGAGTTAGGACACTTTGCTAGGAAGTGCGAGGGACCCAATTCAACCCCCTCTGGCTGGGGGTGGTCTGGAGATTTCCAGATTCTGAACCAATGTCCTAACCATTTGGGGTTAAAACATGGGAGGGTGGTGGTCCTCCACCTCCTGAGTCTGACATCTGCCTGTCAGGTATTTCAGACTGACTAGGTTTTCAGGTCTTAGACACCACTATGAATTTAAAAGAAGCACATGCATGTAACTGGGTATGTATACAGCCAGTGCCCAGTTCATAGCCTACCATGCATGCTCAGTTTATGCAGTCATCTACATGTGCAGGCTTATGTGTCTAGGACTACAATTCTTACCTGCACACAAGTGCCAAAACTGCCATATGGATGACTAAAAACGTCTGCTTAGACAACCTGAAAGGAATAGAAGTCCACCCATGGTGACACACTAATAGCATGCATGTAGTTGCACAGCTACTAGAGAAGGAGGAATCCACTTCTTGTCCACTAACCTACTGGTTAGAGCACTTGCCCAGGATGTGAGAGACCTGGCTTCTAGGCCTTTCCTAACCTGAAGGGGTTCAAACATATATCTTCCACCTCATAGGAGAGTGCCCTAACTACTAGGCCAGGTGAAGTCATCCTCTTTTCTGTTCAAGCTAGGCAACTGTAGTGCCAAGAGTGCAAAATTTAAAGGGCCAAAAGGAGAACAAGCGAGTGCATCTTTTGTGACCAGCAATGAGGACACGCTTCTGGGAGGGTTTTTAGTACTTGCTGGGAACTTGGATGCCTAATCTGTCAATTTGGATTGTTCTCCTAGGGCAAGATGCTGAGCATTTAGGTACTGCGGTACCTAAGGGGAGGCATCTTCGAGATCAGTTTGGATCTGGCCCTAGGTCACTTTTGAAAATGGGATCTAAGGTCCTTGGTATTTCTGAACACTTTACCCTGGGATCAAAAAAACAGAGAAGGCTCAACTCCAGTCTAATATGGCTGTAATTCTTGTTGTTTACACTTACTTCTTTTGAATATATTGGTAGAACTGGGCCTAAGGATCCCATTTTTTAAACCTTGGAGCTGTATTCTGTATTTGGATGGTTACAATGAGTACTTGATCACTGAAGTGCTGATTTCAACATTCAAATATAGAATTTAGGTTTTCTAACATGGACAGATATGTTAGAAAATTGGACCAGTAATGACTGTTTAGTGTATGAAAGACCCAGAGGGATGGCAAATACAATCCACTTTTCTACCAGAGCAGAACAACTGAGAATTAGTGCTGTTCCTTTTTTCTACACTGATGAAATAGTGAACAAATCTACACCAGGTTGATGGGAGCTCTATCAAAGCCAGCCCCATCACGTACCATGTGCTTGTATCTGTTCTTCGCAGTATATCAACAGTATCAGAAACCTGAGACACATCAAGGTCAACAAGGAGGGAAATGCTATGTTTGATCTAGAGATGGACCTGAAAGATCCCCAAAGCAGAATTTACTTATACAAGGTAAGGTAGAGATGGACAGGCTTGATCAAGCCAAGGAGAGAATATAAGGATCACTTAGATATGTGATATTTTTGTTTTACTAGGCAGCGATCAAGAGGAGACAAGTATTGCCTTAGAAAGTGCCCTTCTGTTAGCCCTGCTGCTGCATTAAGGAGCAAAACTGATATGGGACTTTCATCCAACCCTCTTTGGGGGTTCAAATAAAGTGGAAATGTTTAGGTTCTTTAGCATTTTGCTTGAAAATGTCTTGTTTCTTCAGGCAAGAAGCAAGCCATGATTGCTGTTTGGAGACTCAAATAAAAAAGTCAGACTAGTCTGATTTATTTCAATGGTTATTATATCCCTGTCTAGCTTATCTTCCTTTGAAAACATTTCTCAAAATGTGCCTAATTACAGAGCTTCACAAGCCATGGTCCATAGATTACTGGTGAGCCACAGAGAATATGCTGGTCATCTGTGGAGATCTGAGCAGTCACATAGTGCTGAAGGCTTCCTCGCTGCTGCTGCTACACACTGCATTGAGGAACACGTAACACCATAGTCAATATTTTCCTAATATGTCTTTCATACCTAAGCAGTTTCTCTAGCTGCTTTATTGATATAGTGCAAATCCACTACCAGTATGACACTGTAACAAAAGTGCTAATATGATCCTTGGATATATAAACCAGGAAATAGTGAGTAGGAGTACAGAAGTATGTGTATCTCTATCTATAGCACATTTTTTTTAACAGTAAGGGTGACTGAACTTTGGAACAAATGCACAAGAGAAAGGTGAAATTCCATCTCTTGAAGTCTTGAGATCAAGGCTGGGTACCTTCCTGGAATATATACTTAAATAAAAGAAAAGATGTTTGGCTCAAGACTAGAGTGCTTGGGGAAAATGTTCTTGTCACCTAAATTCTCATTATGTAGAAGCTCAGAGTAGATTGTCTGATGGTTTCTTCTAGCCTTAACATTTATGAATCTGTGAATCAAGTTGGTGGGGACAATGATTTGTGTAGCCCCAAACTGGAGGAAGCACACTGTATATGACACACATAGAAGGATGGTCAGCCTACAAGCAATTCCATGCTTGAACAGGTGGTCCATACTATGAGAAGATCTGTGCAATGGGAGCAGTTTGCATATTAAAAGTTACAAAGAAACTAATTAATCAAGCCTCAAAGTCCTCTGGGAGTTGGGCAGATACAATTATTTTTTTCATTCAAGAGGGAGAGTCTTTATAAGACTCATTGTGAAATCAGTTGTGCCCACTGTCTGTAGCCATGCCTGCTGTAACATCAGAGTTCTGCCAAGCATGTATTTGACCTAACATGTTTGAAGTGACTTGGACATCTGGAGTTTTCATATGTTAGAGACTGAGCTGTGCACATTAGCATGTTGTATTTAAGAATTCAGAGTGGGCGCAGGCTGATGATTGCATTGCTCTAGCCCAGCAGATTGAATCTTTTCTTCCCGTAGGATGGTGAGATGATCAATTATGGATTCAATGATGACAACATGAAACACTGCCTGAAACAGGTAGGGAAAACTTACAGTTTCATCATCAATGACCTGAAGCCAGAAGATGCGGGTTTGTACCAGCTGAAAGTAGAAGATGTAGATGTCTTCTCAACTGAGCTGGAAGTTGACAGTAAGGACCTGAGCTTTCTGAATATGCACTTTGTATGGCTGTGATAAGAACACACTTTAGGTGGGAAATCTAATATGAGATCAAATCCAAAATTCATTGGGAAAGCCCAATGGCTACTGAAGTTTTTGCTTTTGTCTGCTGAAACAAGAGCTTTTATGTTCTGACAATACATTAGGGCAAGATGAGAAAGGGTAGGAAAACTGCATGAATGGAGGGGGCACTGGACTGCATCTCAGGAGAGGTAGGTTCAAGTCTCAGCTCAATGCAGGCTCCAGTAGGATCTTATACATGTCACTTAACCTATATTGTGTCTTAGTTCCCAGCTGTAAAAACTGGCAAATAATCCCTCAGTTCAAAGGGGTGCTGTGAGGCTCCAGTCCATTAATGATTGCACTGTGTTCAGTTGGCACAGTAATAAGTAACTAGCTGGATTATAAATGCAAAAGTGTATTTTTGAATTACACAGAAATAGGCATGGATATGCCTCTTGAGATGTCCTTTCTACTTCAGCCAAAGCTCATTGATTTCAAACCTTTCTTTCTTCCATTTGGTCTTTCTTTTGTTCTGTCTGTCTATAAATAATAAGTACATTTAATTCTGGTGAAACAAGCAGCAATCCTCTCTTCCCTGCTCCTTCCTTAGCATTGGGGCCCTCGATCCACACTTGAAGAGACCATTTCTTATGCTCTCAGTTCAGTCTTTATAAGGAAACAAATGTAGTCTGAATTTGGCCTTTGGGGACAGGAGTGGCCTCCCTTTCTGTTTCTTGTGGGGAATATCAGACCACAGAGGCCTTATGGAGGGACTGGCAACTTGCAGCTGCCCCACGATGGTAATTTTCCATATTGGCCTCCAATAGGAGGGAAACACCACCATAGTGCTTCTGGATATGTTTAGTGGCACCCCTGCAGATAAAAAATAAATGCAAATGGCTTGTTGGGGGACATGTAGCCTTTTTATTGCACAGTCTCACAGAGGAGGCTTTCTGCACTCCAACAAAGCTTTTCTTCCTAGAAGACATGAGATGCCCATCTGCCTAATAGCTCTTGCTTTGCCATTACAGCAATTCCTGTCACATTTGAGCACCCGCTCAGTGAGGTGTGTTGCTCTGAGCAAGAAAATGCTGTCTTTGAGTGCAGCCTATGCAGCCCCTGTTACGATGCCATGTGGTTACACGCAAACAATCCCATTGAGAATAATGACAAGTATGAAATCTCTGTCTCCTCTGATGGCCTGAACCACAAGCTGATGATAAAAAATGTGCAGCCTGCTGACAAAGGCACTTATACTCTTGATACTGGCATCTGCTCCTCTAGTGCCTGCCTTTTGGTGGAACGTAAGTGCAAATCTATTCTTCCCTTCATTTCAGTTTCAGTATGGAAAGAGCTTTGAAGTGCAGCTGCTTGGAGTGTTTCAGTGGCAGAAAGATGCACAGTCCCCTGTTGCGTCCCACTTCCCCCATCTCAGCTGGAGCATTTCAAAATCTCTGCAGGTGCAAGAGTGGGAAGATGTGGAGCTGACTGTCAGTGAACACTCCCCTGGGTGCTCCAATTCCCTTCTCCCAGAGGCCCAGCTTGGTGGAAGAGGTGCAGAAGTGCATGGGGCCTCGTGGTTTTGAAAGGGGATGCAAAGGGTGAGCATACATGAGAGCAGTCACTGGCAGTATGCTCTGATGTCCCCTTCCCTCTTCCCTCCATGATGGGGATTTTTAGCTTCTGCATGTACATTCGATTCTGTAACTCGTGGAGAAGGTCAGGTACAGGATAGAAAGTGCCCATGGATCTCTGGTACCACTTCAAGCTTTCATGACAGGTTGGCTGATGACAAGTCCATCCTCAGCTGGTGGGCACAGATACCCACTTAAAACCAGGCCGTTTCAAGGATTTAAGACTATCTTAGTATACCCATATCAGCAAGCCTAACCATTTTTTTAGGCCTCCCTCAAAGCAGCTTATTCCACTGATACTAGACAAAGCTATCCAGCCAGAGGCCTATGGTTAGTTTATAGGGAAGGCTTCTTGTTAAATTGAACACAGCCTGAACCAGCTTTTCACTCCAGCTCCATCACACTTCTTGGCAGGAAACAGAGCCCTTAGTTTAGTATGTCCCTAGGATAACCGTCAGAGCTGCTAACAGGCTTAGAGGGCCACTGGTCTCCAATGGCTGCTGGTGACTGCTGGAAACTGGTGCTTCTCGGTTGTCCAACACTGCTCTCTCTGAGTTTGCTTTAGCTCACAGCCCTTGGCAGCTACCTGCATGCAGATGACTCTCAGCAACTTTCTTCCTGTGCTTTTTATTTCCCAAGAAGTCTCTCTCCTTAGTGGCTGTCCAGATTAGCCTGGATGAGATTCCAATATCATTCCCCAAATGAAATATGTGATGCTCAGCAAAAGGGTCTGGGAAGGGGACCAGGCATAGAAAGTTGAGAAGAACATTGAATATTGAGTGCCATAACAGATTTTAAAGGGGTTCTTTCCCTTCTCGTCAACAGCCAGCCCTTTTCTGCTAACAACCCCCACCCCATTCCATAGACCAGCACCTGCAGTGCTAGTTGGGTTAAGTCTGTTGATTCTCAGGATAAACACCTCCATACCCTAAAATAAAATATTAGTTGAAGACCTCCTTGAGGTTCTTGAACTTGTTGACCTCTAGGGTTCATTGCAAAGGTCCTCTTTTTCCAGATGATTGAGAGAACTGTTGTTGTGAAGATATGGACTTGAACAAGAAGAGAAAATTGTAATAGAAAGTCCTAAACTGCTGCACTTAGGCTTTTTTAAAAATGATGTCTAAATAAATTATTAAATCTGAAAGTGGGAATGGCCAAAAAATTATACAAACTTCTGAAATCCCAAAAAAGGAAGATTTCCTTTCATGGTATCATCCTTGAATATATTTCCCATTCCAAAGTAGTATGTGCACATATTTTTTGGTTACCAATGTATTACATTAGCTCTTTATTCATTCTTTGCTTCTTCTTTTTTCCCTGTAAATGATTTATTTTACAATCAACAAACAATACAACTACAATACAGCTGCCAGAGGAAAGAGAAGACAGGCTGAAGGAGATGAAACGGATAAAAAGGGATGGCAGATGGATATGTTATCTGATAAAGAAAGCGTTAAGAAACTTCGACAAGGAGAAGGTCCTGGGGACAAAGATCACTTTAGAGACACGGCCATAGGCAAAGATGGACTATATGGAAGTGGCCTAGATGATAACAAAGGACTGTACAGCTCCTCAATGGGCGCTGATGGAAGACGTGGATATTTGGGACAAGATGGGCTGTCTGCTGGCAGCAGAGGTGGAAAGATGGGGACAGGGCAGATTTTTACAGCAGGGATAGATGGAAACTTAATGGAAAATGCAAATGAATTTGGCAGATTTCCTGGTGATGAAGGAGGATGTATGAGACAGATTTATGGCCAGGAGTCAAAGTTAGGCGACTCTGATAGTAGTGGTGGATTAGCTGGAGAAGGGGTTAGGGCTTCTCTTTATGGGAAGGAGTCTATGCTAGGTGGAGCAGGAATAGGAGGGGCAGATTTGTTGGGTTCTTTACATGACAGGGATTCTATGGTCGGCCGAGTGGCTGGTGGTGGTGGCGGCAGGTTAGTGGGGACAGGGGAGCTGAGTTCTCTGGATGATGGAGAGTCCATGCTAGAAGGTGTTAGCGCTGCGTTAGGAGGCTCAGGAGGGTTCAGTTCTCTCCATGGCAAAGATGCTATGTTAGGAGGTGTTGGTTCTGGTGGCCATGCTGGATTTGGAGGAGCAGAGGCCCTAGGATCCCTCTTTGGTAAGGATGCTGCCTTAAGTGGAACTAGTGGTGGTGCTGGCTTAGGTGGTTCAGGGGTCACAGGTTCTTCCTATGACAGAGGTCATATGCTAGGGGCTAGTGGGACTGGTGAGGGAGTAGGAGGTGCTGGCAGCATGGGTGCTTTCTCCAGCAAAGATGCCATGTTGGGTGGAGCCAGTGTTGGTGGTGGGCCAGCAGGTGCAGGGAGAATGGGGTCTCTCTATGGTCAGGATTATATCGGACCTGGTGCAGGGGCTGGATCAGCAGGTGCTGTAGGAATGGGTACTGCTCATGGCAAGGATGCTGTGCTAGGTGGAGCTCATGCTGGTGTTACTGGTACTGGTGTATGTGGTTCAGAGTGGTCTTCTGGTATGGAAGATAGTGCCATTGTGGGTAGTGTGGGTACTGGTGGTGCAGGGAGTACTGGTGCATTTTCTGGCAAAGACTCTATGCTAAGCGGAGCCACAGCAGACGGCATTGGGGCTCTGTCTGGTAGGGCTGGTGGTGGTCGATTCAGCATTGGTGCCAGTGCAGGTTGTGAGCATGCAGTGGGTTCTCCGTATAATAAGGACAGTGCAAAAGAAAGAGCTGTTACTGGTGGCTCTGGTCAAGGTGATATAGGAGGAATGGGGTCTCTCTCTGGTGAAGGTGGTATTTGGAGTCAAGCTGGTGCTGGTTTAGGGGGTATGGGGTCTCTCTATGGTAAGGATGGTGTGCTGGGTGATGGTGGTGATGGTGCTGCCTATGTAAGTGGTGCAGGGGGATTAGGGGCCTTGCAAGGTAAGGGTGGTAAGGTAGCTGGAGCCATGGCTGGTACTGGTGGAGCCAGTCCTGTTGGTGGCAAAACAGGTGTGGGGTTGCTCCAAAGTGGCGGGGGCATAGTAGGTGGATCCAGGACTGGGGCTGGTGCAGGTGGAATGGGTTCTCTCTATGGCAAGGATGGTTTGCAGGGTGAAATTGGTTTTGATGCTGCTGGTGCTGCTCGAGGAGATTCAGGCAGCCTGGGATCTCTCTATGGTAAAGATGGAATGGAATATAGTGCTGGGGCAGGTGCTGGTGCATGGGATGCAAGGGGATTGGGCACTCTTCATGGTAAGGATGATGTGTTAGGTGTTATGGGTGCTGGCAGTGCTAGTGGAGGTGGCTCAGGGGGGATAGGGTCTCTCTACAGCAGGGACAGTAAGTTAAGTAAAGCTGGTGCCGCTGGGGTTGAGCTAAGAGATATGGGAGGTGGAGGGCATCTTTATGATGAAGATGGTTTGCCAGGGAGAACCTGGACTGGTGCTGGTGCAGCTGGTGCTGGTTTTGGTGGTGTGGGAGGCCTGGGGTCTCTTCATGGCCAGGATGCTCTGCTAGGTACAACCAGTGCTGGTGTTGATGGAGCTGGGGTAGGGGGCACGGGATCTCTCTATAATAAGGATGGTATGCCGAGTGGAGCTGGTGCTGGTGTAGGTGGTGCAGGAGGCATGGGATTTCTCCATGGTAAGGATGATGTGCTGGGTGTATCCGGTGCTGGTGGTGCAGGTGCAGGTGCAGGGGGGGTGGGGTCTCTCTATGGTAAGGATGGTGTGCTGGGTGATGGTGGTGATGGTGCTGCCTATGTAAGTGGTGCAGGGGGATTAGGGGCCTTGCAAGGTAAGGGTGGTAAGGTAGCTGGAGCCATGGCTGGTACTGGTGGAGCCAGTCCTGTTGGTGGCAAAACAGGTGTGGGGTTGCTCCAAAGTGGCGGGGGCATAGTAGGTGGATCCAGGACTGGGGCTGGTGCAGGTGGAATGGGTTCTCTCTATGGCAAGGATGGTTTGCAGGGTGAAATTGGTTTTGATGCTGCTGGTGCTGCTCGAGGAGATTCAGGCAGCCTGGGATCTCTCTATGGTAAAGATGGAATGGAATATAGTGCTGGGGCAGGTGCTGGTGCATGGGATGCAAGGGGATTGGGCACTCTTCATGGTAAGGATGATGTGTTAGGTGTTATGGGTGCTGGCAGTGCTAGTGGAGGTGGCTCAGGGGGGATAGGGTCTCTCTACAGCAGGGACAGTAAGTTAAGTAAAGCTGGTGCCGCTGGGGTTGAGCTAAGAGATATGGGAGGTGGAGGGCATCTTTATGATGAAGATGGTTTGCCAGGGAGAACCTGGACTGGTGCTGGTGCAGCTGGTGCTGGTTTTGGTGGTGTGGGAGGCCTGGGGTCTCTTCATGGCCAGGATGCTCTGCTAGGTACAACCAGTGCTGGTGTTGATGGAGCTGGGGTAGGGGGCACGGGATCTCTCTATAATAAGGATGGTATGCCGAGTGGAGCTGGTGCTGGTGTAGGTGGTGCAGGAGGCATGGGATTTCTCCATGGTAAGGAGTAGCGGGTGCTGGTGGTGGGGGTGCAGGGGGGGTGGGGTCTCTCTATGGTAAGGATGGTGTGCTGGGTGTATCCGGTGCTGGTGGTGCAGGTGCAGGGGGAGTGGGGTCTCTCTATGGTAAGGATGGTGTGCTGGGGGCCACTGCAACTGGCGTAGGTGTTGCAGGAGGCATGGGGTCCCTCTATGCCCAGGATGGCATGTCAGGCGGAACAGGAGCTCATACTGGTGGTGCTGGGAAAATAGGGTCTCATATTGGCATGGCCTCTGTGCTAAGTGGAACTGGTGAGAATGCTGGTGGTGGTGGTGTTGGTGGTCCAGAGGGGACAGGGTCTCTCTATGGCCAGGATGGCATGCTAGTTGGACCTGGTGTTGGTATGGGGGCTTCAAGGGGACTGGGCACTCTTGATGGCAGGGGTGCTGTGCCAGGTGGAGTTGGTGCTGGTGTGGGTGGAGTAAGAACTGCAGCAGGTAAGGGTCCTTTGGCTGACAAGGATGCTGTGTTAACTGCATCTGGGACTGGTGCAGGATTAGGAGGTGAGGAAGCACTGGGTTTGCTCCGTCACAAGGATGCCATATTGAAAGGGGCTGGGGGTGCAGCTGGGGTTGGTCTGAGCGATGTGCAGGGAATGGAGTCTCTCTCTGATAGGGATGCTATGCTACGTAGAGCTGGTGGTAGTGCTGGTGATGGGTTAGGAGGTGCAGGCGATCTGGGTGCTGTCCCTGGACAGGGTGCTAGAGTGGGTGCAGGTGGTGCTGATGGTAGACCAGGAGGTGCTGGAGGGTTGGGTTCTGTCTATGGCAGTGATGACATGTTAGGTGGCACCAGCGCTCTTACACAAGAGGGGTTAAGTGGAGGTTGGGGCATGGGAACTCTTGATAGCAGAAGTTCTGTGTTAGGTGGTGCTGGTGCTGGTGTTGGTGTTGGTGTTGGCGCTGGCGCTGGCTCTGGCACTGGCATGGGTGGTGCCAGTGCGTTGGATTCCTTGCATGGCAGAGGTTCTGGGCTTGGTGGAGTAGGACCTGGGAGTGAATTCAGAGGAGCTGGAGGCACGGACTCATTTGATGGCAGAGATACATTCTTAGGGGTAGCTGGTGCCAAAGGTGGAATTAGTGGTCTAGGGGGCTCAGGTTCTTCTTACGAGAGGGATTCTGCTTTTAGTGGGACACATGTTGATGCAGGGGGTAAATTATTTAATAAAGTGACTGATGAGAGGAAGTCAGGATTTCCTGATGAAGGCTGGCAGGGTTATGAGCCAATGTCAGGCCTTCATAGTGGAGCCTTTTCTGGAGACCGAAGAAGACGGATGTATGGCCTTGATGCCAGTGGACTGAGTGCAGATGAAAACTTGGGGAGTAGAGACAGGAAAGGAAGAGAAGGACGTTTTCCCCAAGATGATGTGAGAGGTATTTAATTTTTTATTGATAGATTATGGGTTGCTTTTGCTCTGTTTTATATTCCTACTATTTATGCTTCCAGTACTTTGGGGAGAATGGGTAGACTTGTGGTTCAGATCCAGGAGTGAGTGTTTGTATGCCCTATGTGCTATTCCTGGCTGCCACAGATTTCCTCTGTGATCTTAAGCAAGTCACTTGGGGACAAACATTTAAAAAGTGGGAATGATGTTGAATGTCATTTAGAAGGGGTGAGAACTTACTAATTAAAAACTCCATTTCTAGCTGAACTTGACGAGGCTAGAAGAGGAGACTTTTGAAAATTTTGGTGCTAACATTTTTGTGTTTCATTTTCTACATCTTGAAACAGGCATAATTTGATTAACTCCCAGGAAGTTGGGAAGGATGTCTATAAGGGCCCTGGCATTTAAAGGTATGATGGGTTCTGATCCCTGATCCTACAGTCATACCTTATGCCATGCCACACATGCATGGGAGGAAGCGTGATTTTGTGATAGGGGATCAGATCCAAATTGGGCCCTTTCTACTTGCCAGTACTGGGGGAATTCAAGATTGTGATCTTGTGCTTCCCTGGCACCAGCAAGTAGAAAGCTGTGTGTCTGCAGGTCTGGGGCCACACTGGGGTCTTGAGCCATCAACTGACTGTTGGCTCCAGCCCTGGGACCACACTGGGGTCTTGAGCCATCCCCAGTGCAATCTGGGGCTAAGGCTGACAATTAGATCCATGTGGTCACTTTAAGGTGCCAAACAAATCAGCCATAACAATGTTCTACATTTATAACATGTTAATTGTGGAATAAATGTAACATGTAGATGGGGCCTTAGAATGCACTGAGATCCTGCCTAGACAATAGACCTATATTAATGACAGCTGTTGTATTTATTTTGTAGCCATTTATCTGGGACCCCTTTCTAACCCCAGCTCTAACAGACTCAAATTGGCCATGTTTAGGAAATATATTAGTTCCCATGTATTTTCATGCATCGTGTCCATATTTCTTTGACAACTCTCAGTAATTTAAATTGGATCTTTTTTCCTTTATTTTTTTCTATAATTACTTAATGCAAACATCTCAATTTTCAGCAGCCCTAAGAACCATTCCATGCAATTTTTTTTTGTTACATTTTATTAAAGTATAATCTTCAGAGGTCTTATTTATATGAGTGGCCCTTATCTAACTAGTGTCACCGAAGTCAAGGCAGCTACTCATGCAAATAAAGGCTAGTTAAGTTAGTAAGTGTGAGATTTAAAATGCTAGATATCTCTGTTTGGAGATTATTCTTTTTATAGAAAGGAAGGATTAGGGTAGGTTTACACACTGACTATAGTACACTTGAAAACAAAGCAGCTGTTAATGTACTTAGTCATCCATTCTATTGACTAGATTATTCCAGATCCTCAGTTGATATCTATCAGCTTGATTCTATTTAAGTCAATAATGATTTAGACTGGCTGAGGATCTCACTCAGTATTTTGGGATTATTACACAGTCAACATTATGATACATTTTTGTTTAGACAGGTGCCTCTTCGCTGCACCTGCCTGTATATTTTGTGTTGAGATGTTTCTCCACCAGTTTGTTCTCTTGTGCAACAAAAGGTCTGCACATTTCTAGTGTGGGGTTTTTTTTTAACTTTCTTTCCTGTATGTTTAGAACCACGTTGCCATTTCAACAAACAATTATCAGATGTGCACGCCTTGAAAAGGAAGCCAGCTGAGCTGTGTTGCAGTCTCAATAATGAGCAGATGGAAGGGTCTTGGTTTAAAGATGGATTCAAGGTATGTGTTCAGTAGCTCATCATTTCCTCAAGGATCGAGGATTTGTTTAATTTGACAGCTACAATTGTCATGAAATATTATAGCACAATCTTTTCTCATTCTACCCTGCCTCTCTGCAGTGGGGTCTCCTGAAATGATCCTTCATTTTCCACAATAAGAAGAGGCACTAAACTAGCCTGCCTGGCCATTGAGCACAGCCTCTGCAATTGTACAAGAAGCTCTTTGCATCAAGCTTCCTAGTAGGAATTGGATAGGATTCCTCTGTGCTCTCAAAGCAGGACCATTTTCACTCTCACTGGCACCAAGAGGTTGCTATGAGTTTTCCTTTTCTTTTTCCTTACCTTGAGGGTTGAAAATCCTTTGAATCAATGCTCAGCACATGCTAAGACCACGCAAGTCTGAAGCAATGTCTGAATATAATGCAGGAGAATAATTCAGATTGCAAGGAGATGGAGGCTAAGACTGCAGGAGTTCAGAAGAAAAGTGATCCATTTACCGACAAGGTTTTTAGCTGTAGCTTTGGCCAGGAAAAAGAGGTCTCAGAGATATTATTACTGGTTTAGAGCCTGATCCAAATTCCATCAAGGTCAACAGAAAAACTCTCCTTGACTTGAATGGACTTTGCGTCAGTCTATTAGTGGTCATATACCAGTTCTTCAGAGCATATATGTAGTACCACCAGTTAATAATCAATAAATAATAAGCAATACTGACCAAGATATAGGCTGTTTCTGGAGTGTAATGACCAGTTGAAGTGGAATTGAGAGTACAAGGCACAGATGAGAAACTCTAGACAGTCACTGATCTCTTTGAAATGCCCGGTTTTTTGCTGCTAGTTGCCATTATAAGTAAAACAGGCACAAACGTAGGGCCAGATCGTATTCCACCTACTGTACATCTGAATGGACTTATGCATCTAAGTGTGTTTTTTTTTCCCACATTGCTCAAGTCCCTGAACATCCGTAATTGCACTTTTGCAACACACTACCATCTGACCCTTAAGACTGAGGCACAGAACTGCAGTGTGGAAGAGTAGGAACCCATCTACTTTTTATTTTAACAGTTTTTCAGGGTTTTGAGCAAGGTGGAATAGGATCACATGTAGGAAGCTAATAGGTAGAATAGAGTCTAGTCTGTGATGATCAGTTCAATTTGGCACATAAACTATTTTACTACATACTAAATCCAGTCAACAAAGCAAACATCTTGCACGCTTTGTTAATCTTTTTGGCCAGTGCTTGATCTTTCAACAGTTTGAAATGTTGAGATTCAAGTGCGTATTGGTGCTAGATTTGATGTGCTACTTAGCTAACTGGAGAAATGATTGCTGGCAGACTAGGGCTACCATAATGTTTGCTCTGATGGTGAAGAAAGAGTTAGAAGGGTTTTTTTGAGCACCAGATGAGAACTGGCCCAAAATTTCCCACTTGCATTTTTTTGATGAGTAATGACACTTCAAATGAATAGAGAGGTAGTTAGTTGTGTTAGTCTGAAGTCAGCCAGAAGGCAGGGTAGACATGCACCTTTCTAGACAAACTAAATAAGATTGTATATAAGAACACCGTCTTTTGTGAACCAAAGTTCACTTCATCAGATGCCGTGAAAGTGAAAGGACGTGCAGAAAGCAGAGTGTAAGGAGAGAGCAATCAGAATGCAAAAGACAAAAGAGGGGGCACTGCTAGGAGAGAGAAACAAACAAGCAGTAAACCCATAGGAACAAGGGGGGTTACAAATGCTAATCCAGGTAATGAGATAAGAATCCATGGTCATGGTTTAAATTATACCAAACAGTCTAGTTTGTGAATTATTTTTTGTTCTGCAGTTTCTTGTTCAAACCAGGTTTTAATTTTTGTTTTCCTGGAAACCAGCAATGCTGAGCCCAGGAAGGTTGAAGTGTCCTGCCACAGACTTTAATGTCTTTCTGTGGCTGATGTCAGATTGGTATTTGTTCATTCTTACGTGTACAAATCGCCCTGTTCGTCTGATGTAGACAGCAGAGGGACATTGTAAGGAGATGGAGTTGCTGGTGAATGAACCTTGGATATGGTACTGCTTGTTATTAGGTCCAGTGATGATGTGGTCTGGATTGATTTGGGGGCACGTTTCGACAGAATAGACATTTTTTACAACAAAATTCCATTTTTATCAAAAAATTGGATTTTCAGGTTTTTGATTAAACACTTTGCATTTGTGGATCTTTTTCATGGGGAAAAAAATCATTTCCTAACTAGTTCTTGTGTTTAGTCTTCATGGATTTATCAGTGCTGTGTAGCTATAACAGTAAAGAAGGTCCCATCTGGCATTTTTCCTGTCAAAGTGTTTGATAGTTCCTTCAAGGAAATAACATATTTTTGTCCTTTACATTGTAGCTAACAGGCATGGATGGAGTCTCTTTCGAAAAGGAAGGCCCAAACCACAGACTAATCATAGACGAAGTGGATGATATTCATGCTGGAACATATAGGTTTGAAGCTGAAGGCATCAAAACCGAAGCTAAAATTTTTGTTGAAGGCAAGTTTGTCAAACTGCTTTATTGCCCAGAAAAAATACAGTACAGCCTCATCGTATTGAAACCCAATGGGACCGGGACAAATGTTCATTAAAAGAGGGTTTTTGACATAATAAGCTTAGACAATTTTTTGCATCATCATAATGGGATTTTTAAAAGTGGAGGTTTGTTAGATACAGGAGTTGTTATGAGGCTGTACTGTAATGTTAAACGTGGATTATGTTTACTCCATTCTTAACGAAGTGCAATGCCAGTATGTGCTTAAAATAAGAACATAGGACTGGAAGGCACCACATGGGATACTGAGTTTGCTTCTGTACTTGCAAGTAATGGTGTCTTGAATGAAAACTAAAATATGCATTTAAGCTGGGGGTTGAAGGGAAGGCAGGAAGATGGTTCTTCTTGACCCTTACAGGTGATGAGCAGAAACCCTGAAGCATGAAAAGCAATACATTGGATGGTCTTGTGGTTAAAGAACTGACTCATCACATGGGTTTGTTTCTTAATTTGTGGAGGGGATAGTGCATTTCCTAAATTTCAGTCTAAATGTTAACTGTGCAGCCCCTCCTGTTGCGTGAGAAAAAGCAGTGGATGATGGTAGGTATATGTTGCAAAGTGCACAATTTTATAACCAAGGGAGCTTGGCAGAACTGGAAAAAAAACTTTGCACTTAAGTCAATGTGTCTGTAATATATACCTCTCTGAATGAGCTGTGTTGTTAGCTCAAAGATTTTGATCAGCTGGAAATGCTTAAATTTAATCTAAAACTAGTGTTAGTTTTTTCTCATGGGTGTTTAATTCTACTGCATATGAAGTTATGCAGTCAGCATAAGCATCATTTAAGCACTATTTTGAGGACTGTACTGTTCTCTGGAAATTACCCCTGGCACACACGTGCATGTATACCATCTGGTAAATATGCAACTGAACACAAAGGTTCAAATCCTGAGAGTTTCTGAGCACCACCTGTACCATCATGATCTCCTGTGAATTGTATTGCTCTCAGACCCCCAAATGCCCTGTCAGATAATATTTAAATTAATCAGCAGCAATTAGTACAGAGCATTCCAACTCTATTGGTTAGATTTCCTCTTTGAACTGCATTTATTAATGATTTTTTTTCTCTGTTTAGATCCCCCAAATGTTGACAAGGATCTTCAGGAAAAACTGATGAAGGATCCTCTAGTGATCAAGGCAGGGCAGAACGCTGTGGTCAAGATCCCTTTTGAAGGCCGGAAACCAGTCAAAGCAACATGGTTAAAGGATGGGTGTGAGCTCCTGGATGATACCAGGATCCATACTGACAAAGCGGATAACTTCACTCGGCTTTCTATTTCTAGCACTAACAGGAAGGACTGTGGGGATTACAAAGTGAAGCTCAGCAATGGGAGTGGAGCCTTGGAGGTCAACCTAAAGCTGGTAGTAACAGGTGAGAGGCTCATGATATTCATCTACCACTTTTGTTACAAGGTTTAGAGAGAAGACCTTGTAAATCACTGTTGGGATCTCTTGAAAGAATCACCAGAAAGAGCCTAATTGGTAGCAATTGCATACTCAGAAGGAGAGGAATAGGGCCCCTCTTCCACTGATGCTTGTACAGAAAGATGCTTTCAAGAGTATCTGAAAGCTGGCTGGGTTTGTTCTTCTCTTAATAAAGAGAAAGACAGTGAGGTGCAACATTCCCAGTTCTGAGTAGGGCTGAAGGCCTTCAGCTCTCACTAACTTTAACAGGACTTGATATCACTTGGCAGCTCCAGGGCTTGCTTGGTGCCTTGCTGGCTCAAACGATCATTGGATTGATATGGCTGCAGATTTACCAGCTCTGACTTTGCTCCTTCATTAGTTTACCTTTAGCATAATTCCTTAGCCAATTTGCATTTTCAGTTTGATTTCTCCTTTCAGACAGGCCACAATCACCGATGGGCCCTATAGAAGTGGTAGATAGTTCCATAACTGGCATCACCATCCAGTGGAAGCCCCCAAAAGATGATGGGGGCAAACCAGTGCTCAGCTATGCCATTGAGAGGCAGCAAGTGGGCAGACAAACCTGGCTGGCAGTGGGAGAAGCAGATGGGAGCAGCACAACTTTTACTACCAACAAAGTGGAACATGACAAAAGCTACTGCTTTCGGGTGCGAGCGATAAATGCTGAGGGGACCAGCGAGCCATTAGAGTCAGGCGAGGTGATGGCTGCAACCAAAGGTAAGAGAAAGCACTCTATGTAAATGCATACTATAGCCAAGGGAGACTTTTGCTATGAAAGCCAAAAAGAAAAAGGTGAAACTCATCATATTCTGGGTGTTGCTACCAATCTTAGCTCAGGTTGAAAAGAAAGGTTTGCAAGATTGGCTGCATTACTGAGATTATGATTTCATATGAAAACTGCAGGTTTCTTGTAAATCCGGATGATTCTGAATAAGATCTGTTTTGAGCTTTGGGAAGCATTCCAACCTGAATCTCAAAGCAGGGTCCACTGTGGGATTCACATGTGGACCAAAGCCAAAAACATTCCTGCAGCTTACTGCAAAGAGAACCCAGTAGGTCTTTATCTTATTTATGCTTTTGGCCAGTCTTTCCCAAACCTTGTGAGTTTATGCCTCTCCATGTGCAAGTCAGGCCTCTCGTGCCCCCCTCCCAACCGCCTTACTTTAGCCACTGATTTCCTCGCCACAGTTCTCTCACACCTCCTTACTCCATCCACAACTTTCCTTGCCACTGATTCCCCTTGCTGTGGCAATCAATAGCAATCCCTGGTGAAGGGAATCAGCAGCTGGAAAAGCATCAGCAGCAGTAGTAGTGGTGGCAGCAGCAGCTGAAGAACAGGGGGTGCAATAGCTGCTGAAGTAGGGGGGATGCCACCAGTTGCTACCATAAGTCACACCCTCCCCCCACCCTCCGGGGAGTATGTCGCACAGTTTGAGAAATGCTGTCTTAGGCAAATGAGTCTCCCAAGGGGACATTCAATGGCTTCATCTTTATTCAAAACAATTATAAGATCACAGCTCAGTCAGTTCTGCTGTAGGAGCTCCCTCTAAACCAAATATTTAAGGTATCTTGTGGATAAAACATGAAGATAGAATGAGATCTTCTCTCTGATTCTTTTTCCCCTTTTTTCTTCACATCCGTCCCTGCAATCTTCTTTCCCTCCTGCAATCTTCTTTCCCTCTTTCAAATCTCATTTTGTGCTAAGATATATTTTAAAACAATTTTTGCATTAATTGCTGATAGTTTTACTCTCCCTCCAGCACTGTTTCTTATATTCAGGGAAAGAAGTGGGATTCTATCAGTTTTCCTCGATTTCCCTCAGGAAAAATTTGTCTTTCCTTCTCTGTAAGAGCATCTCCCAGCATTAGCAGTAGGGGGTTGCTCATGAAGCAGCCAACTTCAGGACCCTGGATGAGTTTCTTCTTCTGTGCTCCCAGCTCCTGGCTGTTCTGGGGAATAAGAGACTGAGTCTTAGATATTACTCATGCCTTCCAAAATTACCCCATCAGATATATTTAGCAAATCATGAACAAAGCAAACTCTCAGAACTTTATTGTCTTGTGAATGAGCAGAAATGTCTGTTAATAATTAAGCACTGATCTTTCTTTAGTTTTCCCTGGCCCCCCTGCTCCTCCTAAGATTGTAGAGGCCAGCAAAGAGGCCATCAAACTGTCTTGGGCAGTGCCTGACAAAACAGGGAATTCCCGAATCCTGGGATACATCGTTGAGAAACGTAAGAAAGGCAGTAGCACCTGGGCACCTGTCACTGATCAGCCAATCACAGGTAAGCACCTCAGAGCTTGAAACCAGCTCCAGAAAGGCAAAAAGACTAGATGGGTCAATGGATAATGCCATTCTGACCTATTATTTGCTGTGGACTGGTGGCCAACAAATGTTACTATCAAGACATGTTCAGTGACCTCTGTGTAGGGGCATGAATCAGTGAACTCTCTCTGGTTGCTAGAGGCCAGATCCTATTCCAACTATTAAACACTTAAGTGGACTTTGGTGCCTAAGCGTGATCCCTTTCTACCCTGCATGAATCCCTGAACAACCTTTAATGCAAAAGATGGATGGTTCCTCTTCCTGCTCACTGCTTTCTGTGACTGAGTCTGAAATGTGGGATGGTGGTGTATTACAAAAGTAAGCACTTGTTAACACTTTTTAAGGGACTTGAGTAGGGTGGAACAGGATAATTAGACTCCTAATAGTGGGAATAGGATGTGGTCTTAGGGTGATTCTTTCCTGGTCATGTAAGTGTCCAAATTTGCTCACCTATGTGCCCCACTTACACAGACATTGAAATTCTGTTCCTGGACATGTAACCCTGTGCACAGGGATGACTGGATACAAATGGGACATGAACTGGAAACAGTGCAAGAGCCCTCCCATCTTTCCCCACAAAAAACTCAGTAGCTAGGGCACTAACCTGGGTCCTAGTGACCTGGAAAGGGCTTGAACCTTGCTCTCTCTCACTCCTTTGCACAGCGCTCTAAGGAATACACTAAAGGTTAGTCATTTTCTAGTTTCTTCTCTGGTGCCTTTTTTGAAGTTGGCTCCCTGGGACCCCCTGAGAGGGGGGGAATGTGGGGCCAGAAAGAAAGGAGTAAGCCAGAAGCTGTGTGGCTCAGCGAGGTGACTATTGGCTTGGCAGGGAGGGGGACTTTAGTTCTAGCCTGGCATTTTCTCCCTGGTGGAACAATCTTCCACCCACACTACCCTCCATTGACTTTTTTACTCAATGACAATGTTAATAGCTGAACTTCAAAAGAATTTGCTCTTACCCAGGACTGCAGTGGCCACACCCTTCTCGCCACAATCCTGGATCTGCCCATGGGCATCCATACAGGCCCCAGTTAGTACTGCGCGTGCCCAGTTCATGCGACTATGTTCAGGCATAGCTATCCACATGCACAGATCTGTGTCCAAGATCAGAATTCCAACCTGAGCAAAAGAGGCATTTTTGGTACTAAGACAACCAAAAATGCCGTATAGACCAAAACTGGACACCAGGAAGGAAGTAGTAGTACCAAACGTGCCCTCATACCTGGTTTTGTTGGGCCATTTGGGTTTCTCTTCAGAGTCAAGAGAATGAACAAGTCATGGAGCTGGAATTCTCTTCTAGCTCCAGGAAGAGGTGTGGGAGGGTGTTGGGGATCCTTCCAAGTTTGTGAATAAATATATTGTTGGTGAAAAAAGGGGGATCTTTCATGGCTGTTGTCTAGCCTGCAGCTTTTCTATGGGTAAGTTGAGGACTTCAGCCTCCTGGAGAAGCAATCAGGCACCTTTCACTTCTGATGTGGAAGTTCTGGCGTTGCTAATCATGCTGGGAATGGGGAAGGTGGGAATTTAGGGTGCAGACAGAAATGTAGCTTCCCACTGTACCTGAGAGCACTTTTCAGAAAGCGTTTTAAATTACAATGATCTCCTCCCCACCAGCCAAACAGAAGTTCGTTGTTGGTTGGTTCCAGGGGAGAGGGAAACCTAGCTGCTAGCTACCAGCAATGGCTGCTCCTTTCTCCCAGCCTATCCCTGTTTTCAGAATGGGAGGGGGGAAAGGGAGCAGAGGGACCTCATTCTAGGGGTTCCCCAGTCAGCTCTGGAGGGTGGGGTGGGTGAAATGGAGCACTCTTACCGCAGGCAGGGGCTCCAATACCACCCCGCCCTCCAGCATGGGCTGAAAACCCCCCAGACTGAACTCCCTCTGCTCCCTTTCCTCCCTCCCATTCTGAAAACATCTTGGAAGCTAGCAGGCAGGCAGACAAGTTACAGAAGATGCCATGTTTTGAAACGTCTTCATCTGACCCTGGCTCCAGGTTTTCATCTGATTGGCCATTTTTTAAGTGGCTTGCAGCCATGCACTCATGTTTGGTCATGACTATAGATTGCTTTCTGTGGTCAGATTGGGCAAAAGTTGTCACTTCTGTCTGTGCCTTTATTGAAGCCAGGAAGGCAGGTAGGCAGAACTGATGTCTCTAAGGGCTCCAAGATGTGTTTGCCCATTGTCAGTTATCTCTCAGATGCAGGCAAGGTCTTCTTATCTCCTGTATAAGAATTTAGGGTTATCACTAGAGAGTTTTTACTCTTTCCTGGACTTCCTCATTAGCGCTCAAATGGCTTTTGAGCTGAAAAGAAGGTGAACATATAATAAGAAAGACCTGAAAATATGTGTGCACTGGTGGAAGAAGGGGTTTAGGTTGTAGCTGTGTTGGTCTAAGGACATAGGCAGACAAGGTTCCTTGGATGAATCTGATATCTTTTATTAGACCAACCCAAATAGTTGGAGAATATTTATTAAGCAAGCGTTCGGGTTGAAAAACCCTTCGTCAGGCTAAGGAAGTTTCAGCAGTTGGTGTGTGCTCTTCCTGGTGGAAGAAGGATGGGATGAAAAGAGAGAGCACTTAGAAGAAGACATATGTTCCTTTAGGCAGAAGGATAGCCCAGGATGTAGAGTGAACAAGTGAACCTTGTACAGGAACATTGTCCAAGTGCATCCTTCTGTGGGTCCTGCAGACCTGAGCCAGAATTTTAAGGATCTGATCTTTTCCTTCCACAGAGAGGAAGTGGAAAGTTACTGACCTGAAGGAAGGACTGCAGTATGAATTCCGCGTGGCTGCCGTCAATGCTGCTGGTACAGGCGAGGCCAGTGCACCATCAGAATCTGTCTTTGCTCAAGATCCCATGGGTAAGTTGCCCATTTGTCCATTCAGCAGTGGGAGGCAGACAGTGGGGTAGCAGGCTGAGATGTTAAGTCTGGGGAATTGTATCAATCTGTGTGGCAGTGTTTATCAGGTGTTTTACAGTGTATGCTTGGTGAACTTAAATACTTGAAGAATATTCAAAGATCAAGAATTCACTGTTTGTCTTAGAGAGGGATGGGGAAGGACTTTCTTGGTGTTGGGTAGGCAGATATGGGGCAAAATCCCCAGCGTGCTGCAGGAAAAGGAGGGTCAGATTCCCCTATTCTACGTGGAACTGGGAGTGGGATTCCTGTGTGCTGCAAAGGGGAAGAAGACAATATTTCTAGGATGTTGTATGCTAGGCAGGAGCAGGTTTCCCAGTAAATTGCAGAGGAATGAGGATGGAATTTCAGTATGCTGCATGGAGCATGGTAGGATAGCTAGCTAGTGTGCTGCAAGAATGCTGAAATGGATGATTCTGTGTACTGAATGAAGACTGGAGGCAGGTATCCTAGGCCATCATGGTCTAAATAAACTTTCCCTTTCTAGATCCTCCAGGTCACGTGAGGGACCTTAAGGTGACCAATACTGATTACACCAGCATTGCATTGGCATGGACAAAACCCAAACCAGAGGATGGGGGTGAAGCTAAGGGGTATATGGTAGAGATGCGATCTTCTAACAACCTCAAGTGGACCCAGTGTAACACTCAGCCCCTAAGGATGACAATGTATACAGTGAAAGGCCTGGAACCCAAAGAAATGTACTTCTTACGGGTGAGGGCTGTCAATGATGGGGGCGCTGGTGAAGCTGTAGCATTGGACACTGATATTCAAGCCATGCCCCCTATTGGTAAGATAAACCACGCTTCCACTGCAGTGTATGTGATAAACCCACAGGTGCAGATCACACAGTTAAAATCATGGGTTCTCTATCCACAGGTGGGTTGACTATTGGAGACTTGTATTGACAGAAGCCATTCAGGATGGCGATATATTCTTTCCTGGTTATCTAGGTGGCCTTTTTTTTCACTTACTCAACTGGATGCATTGTCTTTAGGTGCTCAGCACTGTGTGCATAGACACCTAAGTAGCCATGTAGACTAGCAACAAAATATGAGTGAGACAGTCTTTTCGTTTCCTCCACTCACCTGGGAAGCTGGAGATCCTAGGTTCTAGTCCTACTTCATCCAGAGGTGATTTAGACCTAAATCTCTCTGACTTCCCAGCACAGTCTTCTAATTGCTACAGCATAGGTCAGTCATTAACTGCCCTTCTCCTGATCCTCCTTTTGAAGATAGCACCATAAGTGGGTGCAAGAGGGAAGATATGTGGGGCCAGGAGGAAGAAGACAAACCAGAGGGCATGTGGCTGAATGAGGTGGCTGCTGGCTTTGCAGGAAAAAGCCCCCAGGGTTTAGCTTGGAGTCTTGTCTCTGGTGGGACAGAAGCTTCCCTCTGTACTTCACATACTCAATCTGCACAACTATATGGTTGTGCATAGTTGTCTGGGTATGCAGTACTATGTGACAAGGAATAGAACTCTTCTGGACACAAATGCCAATAACGGCCTGTAGACAACCAAAAAATGTCACTTAGGTGACCGGGAAAGAATGGAATGTCACTCTCAGTCTGTGTCACTGAGACACAGAAGCCTGGTTTAGATGCTATCCTAGACTGTAAGGAGTTGACACAGATCATTTTGCTCCTATCCAGCACGCTGGCAATTCATTTATAGGCTTACTTAAGTAGGAATTTTACAGTGGGCTTATTTTAGAGGCCTGTTATGATTCAAGGCCACTGAATATGGTTGGCATTGGATTTATGATCCAGATACCTTATTCCAGGTGGACCCAAACCCTCAGACTGACCACAACCTTTCCCTTTGATAATAGGCAAATTGTATTGATGCACAGTGATAGCAGAGAAGAATAATGCTGGCAAGGCAAACAAATTCTATATTTACCAGTCCTAGGGTTGTCACAGAGGGAAGGTAAATACATCTGGCCAATATACGAGCTTTACCCTGAGGTTCTTTCTTGAATGTCAGATGTCAGCAGCCTGGTGGTCAAGGGCTGAGGTCCACCCCACTGGGTGGGTGGGACAGGCTGATGGTGTGCCCCCTGTCTGTGGTGGTCTCGGGTTCCCCCTTCAGGGTCCCTTTGCTGCTCTGAAATCCCTCCTTTTGCATTCTTTTCTCCCTTCTGATGACTCTTCATCTCCAGGTACAGTTGATTAGTTTCCCTGTGGTTGTCATGCTGTCCATGGTCTGTCCTATCAACATACTTCTTTGTTTTACAAGCCTATTACATACACACATTTTAATTTGGTTGTTTACCAGTCTCCTAATTTGGTCTGTCCACCAAAACCAGAAATCCCAAGGGATCTGCAGTTGGGCACTGTGACCTAATGCCACCTTATTTCATGTTATGGAACAGTGTGGTACATGTCTTCAATTTCCCAACCTGTGTGTCTGCTGGCTTTAGACACAGTGGGCCTTGAAGGAAACTTTGGTTCAAACAGGTTTTTAGAAATCAATTAACCTTTGCCATTCCCCTGGACCATTGTTTTAATACAATATTTACTTTATCTAGAAGCCAGTTTCCAAAAGCAAACCTTTAAATATCATTTTTAGCCATCAAATGTTATCCTCTTTTAGATATCTATATATATACTGCACCCTTAACTGCCCTTTTATGATACTCTGTTGAAATGTGGGTTTGTGAATACATTTTTACAATAGTTTCTGTCATTTGGTGATCAGTGATAAATAAATACAGAAATATGATTGCTAAGACATTGCAAAAGCTCCATTAACACAATATAGCTGCATATTTGTCAGCCCGGCAGCTGGCCAAAAGTAAGAAGCAACTTTAGAATACTGGACATGATATTTTTTGTGTGTTCAAATCAGTCCATTGCCTTGTATTGCTTTTAATTGTGTTCAATCATTTTTATCTTCCAGTTACTCCCAAATTCCTAATAGATGACACTGTGAAAAGCTTTATGATTGTAAAAGCTGGAAATTTCATCCGAGTGCACATTCCCTTTGAAGTAGGTCTTCAAGTACATTTTTAAGAGGTCTTCCCTCTATTTTTGTGGTGTAACATATACCTATATAGATACGATTCTATTTATTCCCAGTTCTGCTGTGAATTTTTTCATGCCTTGAGCCAAGTAATCTAAAACTATTTTGTAAAACCTGTTTTGTGGTCTATCTACATCTGTAAAACGAGGAGGGAAACATTGGTGTCTGGTCACACGGAGGCTATGACGTTAAATTCACTTTTATAAAGTACACCTCTCTGAGGTCCTTGTATACCATCTTGCACTACGGTCTCAGATTTTCCTGTATGAACCAGACCTTTTTTTCATTCTTCCCCCCACCCCCACTCCCCCACTTGCTTCCCTTGAGAGGACTGAAGGTAGGGATTTGAAAATATCCTGCTGAGTGGGTTCACCCAGCTTACATAAGAAGAGTCATGGCATTTAGCTGCATTTCACGTGAGGGCTACAGATTTGATTTGGGGCAAGATACAAAATGGTCCCTTAAGTACCTCGAACTTAGACTTCAGAACACTTCAAAATTCAGTGTCTGATCCCAGGAGGGTGATTCAGTAATAAAATAAATTAAAATAAAATAAAATAAAGGGTTAGGCAGCTAGTCCACCCCTCTCCCCTCCCCTGCCCCGCAGCTGCAGAGTCAACTGCAGAGAGGTTACTGTCACTAAAGGCTGATTTACAGAAATCTATTTACAGATCAGGGAGATGCCTAGAGGTAGCCAATAGGAAATGCTGAAATTCTGCTCCTCTCTGCAGTCCGACTCCTGGCTGCCTTTTAGGTATCTCCATCTACTCAGAATCCAGAGCGCCTTGTCCTCATCCAAGGGTAGGTGCCTGATTGACTAAGATCCTGGTGATGATGGTGCTGCCACTCACCTTTCACGTGACAGCATAATGCAGTGGTTCTCAACCTTTTTAGACTAAAATTACCCTTCATTAGACTCGAGGCACCTCTTGGAACATGCCAACTCTTAGCTTTCACTAGTTTCTTGACTACAGAAAATAACAGAAAAATTCTTCTGTTGCAAAGAATTCAGAAAGACCAAAACAAGTGACAATGGTTTTAGGGTTGCTGGTTGTATCCATGTTGGTCTAAGGACATAGGCAGACAAGGTTCTTTGGGTAAATGTGGTATTTTTTATTAGATCAACTAAATAGTTGGAAAAAATTGTTCTTTGCAAACTTTTGGGTGCAAACACCTTTCTTCAGGCACAGGGGGAGTTTGTTGTTGCTTTCTGTGTTGGGTGGAATAGAAGCCAGTATGGATTCCTATTTGAAATCTCTGGATTTCTCTTGTGAATCATGTGTAGGAGTTTACACAGCTAATACGGTGGCATCTTTAAAGGGCACCCTGGCATAGCATTTAGAGCACTTGCTTAGGAGAGTGAATTACTAGGCCCTCTCTAGTATAAGGCGATTCAAACCCATAACTCTGATCCCCAGGAGATGGCCCTAATGAGAAAGCTATATAATAGTAGAGGGGCATGTTACACTATTC
>NW_005843156.1:5152-25016 GCF_000455745.1 Alligator sinensis | reverse complement strand
GCTGAAACTAGACTCCTGGTTAGGCACGAGTCACAGGGCTAGGAAAAAGGCAGTCGTCTGCTTCTGTAGCCTAGTGTTTTGACACTCAACTTTGAGGAAGGAGACCTGTGCTTCGATTTGTTCCTAGCACTACTTTCCCATTTTGCATTAAACAGTCTTTGGACAAAAACAGAAATAGTGCTGATGGCAGGGACTAGACCTTAAATCAGCCTAAATCAGGAGAGTGCCATAACCACTAGAATACAGTCAGGCTCTCTTGCTGCTTCTGGTCACCTAATTCTTGGGGCGCTTGTGCATGTGTTGAAAATTGGCCATTTTTGCGGTGCAATTGTGTCATGCTGTACACGTGCAGGGTTTTTTTTACGATTTAAATGAGTTTGCTATGTTGTGAACTAAACCACATACACATGTAGTTTAGTTTGCAAAGTAGTTATTTGTAATGTTGTAGCCTTTGACAGCTCCCCCTGCTCCCCACCTCCCCACCCGCCGTGGCAGAGGTGGCTGAAAACAGAAGCAGTGAGGGGCCCTATCCTTTTTTTTTTTTCCCCCGGGGAGCCTGCCCACCTCTCCTGCAGCTGTGGGGTGAGATGCCAGCAGGCACTGAGCTGCAGGGGGCCCCAGACCACCATGGCGGTGGTGCCCCTTGGGCAGCACCCACCCGCTAGCAGCCCACCCAGGTGTCCCCGGGGAGGGCACCGCCACCACAGAGGAAAGGACTGGGGCCTCCTGCAGCTCAGGGGCCACTCAGCCCGCCAGCAGCTTATTCCCCAGCCATGGGAAATGCAGGCAGGCTCTGCAAAACAAAAAAAATAATTGGGCACTTCACCGTAACAGTGACAAAAGCCACCAAAGTGAAACGGTGGGTTTTTAATAGTCAAAATTAAAAACCTACCATTTCAACTTAGGGGTCTAAATCCCTGTCACGTGTACAAGCGGCCTTGGATTCTTGGCTGAACAGTGTTTCCAGCTTCAGTGGAAAGTGCAGAGAATGGGCTTAGCCAGTTATGGACGAGTTCCCTCGGGTGGAAGAGGATGTAGAACAGTCTTTTGCTTCCTGGGCAAGGGCACTACGCTCTTGGCTATTATGGAGAAAGTGCATGGCAGCAGCTCCTTCTCTGTTTAAGTTCTTGAGTGAAACAACTATAGCTTCTGTGTGGTAGACATGCTTTTCATGCTCGGAGCATGCCTATTGGATCGGATACCTTTGTGGACCTAGGTGAGAAGTTAGAGAGATTTAGGGTCAAATCACCTCTGGATTAGGTAGGAGAGACTTGTTCAAAGTCCTGGGGGTGATGGGGGAGCCTAGAAGCTGCATCTTCTCTTTCTTATACAAGTTCCCTATGTCACAGCCATTTGGGCTAAGGCATGGGAGATTCCTTCTTTTGTCTAAAACCTTCCTAGTCCTAGGTTTTTGCAAGGTAGAATTTTGTACCAGGACTAGTAGTGTTGAGGCAGGGTGCTAATTAACTGATTAATTGAGGCAGCTTAACGAAACTGCCCAGTAAATGAACAGGGGTAGAGCCCCAACTTTCATCAGGTTGTTAGCCTGCAGCCTGGCTGTAACCTGACCTGATATACTTAATTAAGAATAAAGAAACGACACAAGATCGTAGAAAGTTAGAGTTGGAAGGGACCTCAGGAGGTCATCTAACTAGTCCAACCCCTAGGTCATCTAGTCCAACCCCCATGGAGGGATGATAACAATAACTATGTTCAACAAATGACAACAATTCAACAGCAGTCGAATATCAATTGCAACAACGCAATATATGTGCAAGAATAGCAATCCAAAACCAGTGCTCACCCAAGAGAGGGTGCTAGACATCAATATCAAGCTCTGACCTGCTGTTGGCACTTGCTGCAGCCGCACCTCTAAAAGTCTTGCGCAGTCACCGCAGAGCGTTACCTCCCCAGACCCTCACCTTGCATCCACTCGCTGTTCAGGCACAGACACAGACCCACAGATGAGATATTGGCTGCTCTGAGCCCTCGCTCACTCTGCATTCGATCTGTGCTCACGCTCTCAGACTCCCTCCTTGGAGTCCCGGCTGCAGACATTCCTTGTTCAAACCTTCGATGGCCATCGGACAGACCACACCAGCACACATCTGCTTGCGTGCAGTGCCACATCCCACATACACGGTCGCACCCAGCTTCAGGTGCAACCCCTTTTTATAACCCTCGCTCCACTGACACCTGTCAGTCATCCATACAGCCAGTCATATGTCCATGCACATGACACTCATGCCATTTCATACAGCATGCTTCTATGCACATGACATGCATTACCTAGGTAAACGTAATGTTTACTTCATAGGTAGGACCTACTGAATTCACGATGGGAGTGAGCTGCTCAGCAGCTCCTTTAATTTTGGAGGTTTTCCTGTGCATCCCCACACCATTGATTGGAAGAGGGGCTCCACTGCTCGCTGCTCACTCCTGATCAGTGGGGAGGTAAAAACAGTGGTTTTAAATATGGTGCTGTTTTTGCCTCCCGTCTGGTCAGCAATAGACAGGGGCGCTGCCAGGGCCCCTCGGCCAATCAGCGGCAAGTGGCAAAAATGGCAATGTATTTAAAACTACAGCTTTTGCCTTGCCGCTGATTAGGAGCGAGCGGCAAGCAGTGTGGCCCCTCTGCCAATCAGTGGTGCGGGGCGCACAGGGGGAACCAAAGGAGCCGCTGTGCAGCCCATTTCCACCATGAATTCGGTAGGTGCCTACTCATAGGCTTGCCGCCCAAACCAAGTTACCAATCTGAGCATGCTCGAACCTCAAACTCGGTCACAGTTCAGTAGTTCAGACTTCCTAGAGCCTTCCCGAACCAAACGCTGCTGAGCATGCAGAACCAAAGGCCATTCTCTAACAAGATTGGGGACACTGGGGCTTATAGCCTAACTATAGCACTCGCCTCAAACTTCAGGTGAGGAAATTTAGGTAGGACATTAGGAAGAACTTCCTGAACAATCTATTCTGTAGCCTGTGCGAGGAAAGGAGCAAACCTGCGGGCTGATCTCAAGGTGGAATTTGTCAATTCTACACTGACCTCTGCCTCCAGGTTTCTTTGACTGAAAGTCACTGTAAAATGTCATCTTATGGAGAAGGTCCTAGGAGGAAAATGGAGTGACCCTGCATAGAAAACACCTCTCCCCTCCAAAAACAGAAGTTGCCTTTAATAGAAATAATTTTGCCTACCTGTCTGTTTTGAACCAATGTCTTCTGTCTGATTTGGTAGTACAGAAGCATATCAAGGCAACATACTTTTTGTTGGCCGTAGCCTTTGGGGCAACAAAATCAAAGAAACAAGAAAAGATTATCAACATATCTGGGAGCTAAAGTGAGGAAGATGGAGGTGTACCAGATGCAAATACAAAGGGAAAAACAGATTGTTTGCATATACTGTTCCTGTTTAATAGGCATCTCCAGCTCCTGAGGTGACTTGGCTAAAGGATGGGCTTTCTTTACCCAGAAAGGCCATAACAACCACCAAACGGGGCCACACTCAACTGGTGATTCCAGCAGCTGAATTTTCAGACAGTGGCATCTACTCCGTTTTGCTCCAAAATGAGTTGGGGAAACGAGACTCGTTCAGCTTCCAGATCCAAGTCACAGGTAACCTGTAGAACAGATGCTAAGGGAGAAGGTATTAAATAAAACAAACACTGCAAGTTTTGGTGGAGTTAAGAACTACAGTCAAGGAAGAAGACTACAATCTTCCATGAAACTTCAGTCCACGGGATCATCTAGGGCAGGTCTATGGATTATTGAAGGAGATTGATTAAATTATAGGCTGTGATCTGACCCATAGCACCCATGTAGACGAAGCCATGTTCCATGAGAGGGTCAGGTAATAGACCCTGTTGTCCTACCCATGCGCTGTGAACATCAGTCAATAATAGAACAAGATAGCAATGTCCAATCATAATTATTATAGCGCTATTAATTACACCCTTAACATTGTATATAAACACAGCTGTACCAATGCTCATAATCTACCTTTATCCATAAGAGGAGAGAGTCTTAATATTGGTGTGTTACCCAACATCAATGTAGTTAATGGCAAATTTTCCTTTGTTAGGTGGTGTGGCCTGCATATTTAGGAAAAGATCAGAATTACTTCCCTTCTAATGAAGTTTATCTAGCCACAGTTTGTAGAGTGTCTGCCCCTAATAATTTTGATGAGATTACAGAATTGTTATAATAACTCAGCTGTACCTTTTTCCTCTACTCCTCTGACAATATTTGATTTCATCTTACAGATATCCCAGAGTCGCCTGGTCCTATTCAGTTACAAGAGAATGTCCCCAATACAGTTACAATAACATGGGAGCCCTCACCAACTGAGAAGCGGGAAAGTAACCTCTACTATACGGTCATAAAATGTGACTCCAGAAATGGCCACTGGCAAGTGCTGGGTGACCTGATCTACACTAACAAGTTTACCCTCACCAAAGTCATCCCAGGCTTAGAGTATTACTTCAGGGTTGCGGCAAAAAATTACATGGGATCCAGTGATCCATCTGAAACTGTGCAGCCCTGGAGCATTCAAAAGGAAAAAGGTAAAAAGGGTTTAAAAATGTTATCAGTGCACTTTTGTGAATGGATCCCAATATACACAATACCATTGTGTCCCAATCCTTTATGTATGCAGTCTCTCAGGAGGAGAGTACATTGAAATACCCTAAGAAAATTGTATTGACTAAGGAGGTCTATCTCCTGCTGGACTGGCACGATTACAGATCAGCTAGGCTTCTTCATTCCCACCTTACCACCAACCTATATCACTCATATGATAAAAGTTTCTAAGAGAAATAATTTCCAGAAAACTCTGAGATTTAAATTCCGCAGAAACCAAGGACTCAGCATGAATGATGAGGACCTGGAAAATCTTAAGAAGAAATTATGGAATCCAGCAGGACATTGGCAACTGAGATTGGCCGCTGCTGGTGGCATCTGCGGGCGGTCGCTGCTCGCCACCTCATCCCCCCACTGCTGACATTGCCAGTGGTGTCTGCGGGCGGTCACCTATTGCCATTCAGCGCTTGCCACCCCCTTTGCCCACCACTGCCAATGCTGCTGGGGGCGTCTGTGGGCGGTCGCCGATCACCACTTGGTGTTTTCCACCCCCTGCCCCTGCCGCCAACACCGCCACAGCCGCCTGTGGGCAGTCTTCGCTCACTACTGCCACACCTCCAATGCGAACACTGCTGCCACCACCTGCGGGCAGTTGCCATGCCCTCCCTCCCCCACCTCGGGAGGCACGAGGCAGCAGGAGCTAGGTATCTTAGCCCATTTGATGGCCCATTTGACCTGTAGAAGCCCCAAACTTGGAAGTTTCATGTCAGTGTTATTTAATTGCTGTAAGTGGAGACTATTCCTTCACCCAGACTTTAAACTTACGGATCAGTCCCTGAGTAGGTTTTATGTCTCTTACAGCTGAATTCAGAGTTCGACTACCGAAGTACAGGGGTGTGAATCAAAATCAGCCTCCAAGATTCCTTGTGCAGCTGAAGCCCCATGTGGTAACCACTGGATTTGATTGTCGTATGAGCTGTGCAGTAACTGGCCACCCCAAGCCAAAGGTCACATGGTATAAAGATGGCAAAAACCTCTTGGAGGACCCCACTTTCTTCAGCAAAAATGACTTCGGCGTTTGCTGCCTGGTGATCTTAGGTGTGACAACAAAAGATGAAGGAGCATATGAGGTGCTGGCCACCAATGAATTGGGTTGTGCCATCAGCAAAACCTTCCTCGTTGTAAGAGGTAAAGACCCTGTAGTGGATGGTGTGGTGGCACAGTAGTGGGCACTACTACACAGAGACACCTGCCTCACTGTGCCAGGCCCAAAACCTCGCTTCGAGGGTCTCCCTTGGGGAGCCTACAGTCGGCTGTCCCGCTTCCCGGAGAACCCCCACAAGCCTAGGAGAACACTGCCACCACCCGGGCACTGGTTTCTGGCACGTCTCTGTGCAGCCCAGGGCACACAGACCCTGCAAACCTTGGGGGTGCTTTGCCCACAGTAATATTTCTGGGTGCTTCTTTCAGCCCAAAGCATCCCTAGATAGCATCAGGAAGAATTGAGGGGGAAAAAGAAAAAGAAAAACTTTGCTGGCCAGGCAGGGGGTAGAAGGCTTTTCCCTCTCTCCATGCCCAGCAATTCAGGATGTAACTCAACACCTTTACAAGGGGGGGAGGGGGTTGGATAAGGAAGTCAGAATACACTTTGAGCAAACAAAAGCAACGTGAGTCTTTACAGAGACTGTATCCAGTAACCTTTTAAGATGCAACTTGCCTGTACATAATTCATAACTCCTGGCAGGTTTCCAGGGTCCTGCTTACGGAAATCACCAGGCTGCTGCCTGGGGTACGTGCTTGTAGTTTGCAGGTGCCTACCGGAAGGAAGAGAGAGCTCCTCCCTCCCTCTAGGAATTTTATTTGGCCAGGTCACCTGATTGACCAGCCTGATCCAGGAGGAGCCAGGAGGGAGAGGGGTCACCTGGGCTTCCCCAAGTGAGGGGGAGGGGATTTCTTCACAGATGGCTCCTGGCACACTTGACTTCAGTGCTCTATCCACTCATGTGCTGTTGAGTTTGCGGGATGGAGCCACAGCTCATCTGGAGGGCACAAGGTGGTGCAGGGAGCGACTCCCACCACTGTGTGCGCCCTGGTAGGGAGGGGGGAGCGTGTATCCCCAGATCTGTGCGGGGTTGGGTTGGGGATGCACTTGGGGTAGGCGGCAGCACTGGGAGAAGGATACGGGAAGGCTATGGCAAATTTAGCAGGGGCTGTAGCCCCCTCTCCCATAGCCTCCCTCCTAGCATTGCTGCCACCTACCCTGAATAGAGTCCAGTGCAGCCCTGGCCCCAGCCTACAGCTGCAGCCCACCCTGCCCTGCCCCATGCTGATCTGGGGGCACCCCCCATGCCTTTCTAGAGTGCATGCAGTGGCGGGAGCTGCACCCCCAGATGAGCTGTGGCTCTCTCCCACGCCTGCCCCGCTCCAGCTGGGCATCACTTGCTCCAGTCTCTGCCCCAGCCCCACTCCTCCCTCACCACAGGGGCCTTGATCTGCCTCCTCATGCCCCTTCCATCCCCACTCCCCTTCCACCACAACAGACTTACCAGCTGCACACAGCTGTATCAGAAACTGAATCGGTATCGGCCAATATGCCTCCTTAAAACTCGGCTATTGGTATCGGCCCCCAAAATCTCTGTCAGTGCACCCCTAGCTATTAGTCCTTAGTATTATCTTAGCTGCACAGAGATCTTTACCCAATGCAGACAGGACGCAGTTCTTGTACAGCCTCAAAGTGTGGATCCTTTACGTGTTGGCTGGTGGCAGGGTGTCTTCTTGGCCTGCACACACCTTGCTGGCAGATTTGCTTAGTTCTTATACCGTTTAATTGTATAGCTTCAAAGCATTTTTCTTTGACGGTTGGCCGATTAGTGTCCAAACAAACAGGGAGGAATATCATAATTGTTAATTGCCTGGCTCCAGTTCTTGGATCATTTAGGAGTGTGCGCAGCAGTGGGAAGCCAGCCCTCCCCCTGCCCCCCAGATGAGTTGCCTGCAGCTCCATCCTGCTCCCCACCCAGACCCTGCGGCTGCACATTCTGGCCCCGAGCCCCAAGCCCCCCACACTGCCTCAGCTGGCAGCAGCCCCAGCCCTACCCAACTCATTCCCTCCCTCACTATGGGGCCTCAATCCCCACTCCCCTCCCTCCAGACTTACCTGTGGGATCTGCTCTTCAAACTGCCTGGCACCCATGTGCATATGTACGTGTGCACGTGCACATGGTGCTCCCTGCCTGACTGCCCTCCTCCCACTCCCCCCAGCCCCTCGTAGGCTGGAACTCTGTCATCCTGCAGAGAGCTCTTTGCAAATGTGGAAAATCCATATGTTTCTCCGTTAAAATGAAAAAAAAATCCATGTTTTTCTCGGTTAAAAGGAAAAATCTGCATTTTTTTCTGTTTTTCCATGGGAAATGGAAAACCCCGATCCCTGGTGATATCTTTAATCCACAAGATAAAAAAGACCTTTTTGAGCCAGAGTGATTTGCAGGGGAAGCACTGCAATTTCCATTTGCCTCTGACAAACAGCCATTTTATTATTTGCATCTATGAGAGATCAATCTTGCTCTGAATGATCGCTGTGCACAGGGAAACTTTTCTAGGTTAGAACTTTGTTCATGGATACAGACTGGTCTCTCCTGTGTTTCTCAAGTGACTTACACTATAGTTTGATTTGGCCTGCTGTTGCTTTTCCCTGTGATTGAGTTTTAAAGTACAGTATTAAAGATGAAGGAAGTAAAATGTCAAGTGACTTCATGAGCATATACAAAAAACTAAAACTCTTGGTTCCAAAATGATATCTTTTATTAGACCAACTGGGAAATCACAAAACAATTGTCCTTTTCTGCAAGCTGAAGGGATCAAAGTCCCTTCATCAGGCTCTGGGAAAAGTATAGACGTACAAGATGGCAAAAAGTCCCCACAAAGAGGAAATAAACTTCATTTTTGTACAGCATATGGTAGCCATACGCCCAGATCAAAATTTGGTTTTCCAGGATGGATGAGTTAAAGACAGGATAATTTTGGCCGTAGCTGAGCTATGCCCTAAGACCGGTGCGAGATTGTTCCCTATGTTTTATTAACCTGTATTTTTATCAGTTAATGACATATGCCCCAAGTAGATCTATCACCACCTCCGTTTGTTGGTGACAGATATGGAAGCAAATATTTGGTGAATATTAGTTATATTAGACTGTGCCATAGCTGACTGCAACTTATATTCAGACTAGTTTTCTCTTTGTTGATTTTATTCCCCTACTTCTACTCCTGTGTATCACCTACAGTGCTGCTCCCTCCAGAGTCCTGAAGTCATCATGTTTCTGCTTAGCCATAGCTTAAGCCAGTCAATAAGTATCAGGCTAATCAACACACCTCAATAAGGTTCCATCAAGATGGGATTCGGCCATTGAATTCTTGTAATCTTTTCTCATCTATAAGTCCTTCCAGTCCCTTAAGACTTTCAGTTCTTTTCAGTATGTTTCCCAGTCTGTCTCTACCAGTCTGATATTAAGGTGCTTCTCTTTCTCCTGCTTTTAGAACCCTCCTTCTAATATGACCTGCCTGAAGAAAACCTCTGCACAGCCATCAGATTAAGAAAGCTTTCATGTAGAAGTGGCATTGTACCAAAAGCAGTGTATCTGTTTAATAAGACCACATGATGGTCTTGGGGTGGCTTTTGTTTTCTGCTCCGTTACCTATATCTTGAGCATTGTGCTGTGTGTGTTGTCAAAATGGGAGAAAATAAACGCTGTGAGAGCAGAGACTTAGTACTGTGCAGAGTACCTCTTCACAGAGCAGAGCAGCAAGATTGTAGGGTCTTCTGAAGAAATGAGAAATGTATGGGACACAGTAGGCGAAGTGAGAGAGCGCGAGCAAGCTGTAGATAGAAGTGCTTGGTCAAGAGGAGTTTTCCGTGGAGGTTACAGTCATGAGATGCCCTTCAGCATCAAGAGATCACTGCCACCTGTGCATGGACCCTGGCTGAGAACTCTTCTGAACCCGAAAGTTCACCGTAGAAGCTCCATGAAGTTGACCTGCTGGGATCTGGATATGTAATCTTCTGTCTCACATGGGTTGTTTTATTCTCTGGGTTTTTAAACCTCTAAAGAACTGGGGAGCGTGGCTGTGAAAGTTGTGATGTGGTAGAAGGATGGGGTGTTTGTGGCCTCCCTAGAGGACATACTTCTATGCTGATGAGAATTGTCCATCTGAGTTGTGATTTTCTTTGCATCTACACGTTGCCCTACGGCGACATAGCGATGTGCTACATTGCCATTCGGTGCGCTATGGCAACACAGCAATCCTGTATGTCTACACGTGAGTGCCAGCTACGTTGCCATAGCAGCACATTCCCTGGGTATAGTAGGCTGCTACGGCGCTGTAGCAGCGAAATCTAAGCATGCGCCGCATGCACAGTGTAGTAACTGCCCATACTGCGCTGTGCTTTAGCAACATCGCTGTACAGCGACATGTAGACGCGCCCATAGTGGCCCCACATTTGATCTCTGGAGGTTCAAGGGGTGCAACAGCAGAACAGAGGAGACTGAACAATCAAACAAATAGTGGCAAAGCATTATTTAAAAAAAGGATGAATAGCTTCAGTTTATTTCTTTAATTTTTCCTCCCTGTCAAGCATTGAAGATGGAGATTGTTAGCATATTTGGTAAAGACATCCCTGCAGATTGCTTTCCAGAAGTCCCAGTTCTACTAACAGCAATCGTGCACAAATCTAATTGTCTGAGGTTGTGTGCATTATGCCCATAACTGTCTATGCTGAAAATATTTGTCTACACACGCACTCACGCACGTGTGCGCGCACACAGGCATGCACAGAGAGCGAGAGAGAGAGTG
Source organism: Alligator sinensis (assembly GCF_000455745.1). Lineage (NCBI taxonomy): Eukaryota > Metazoa > Chordata > Crocodylia > Alligatoridae > Alligator > Alligator sinensis. Next base: position 14,597 of record NW_005843156.1, on the reverse strand, counting down.
ACTCATATAGCAGTATCTTCAGACAAGTAATTTCTCATGCTGGAAGAGCAGGGAGTACTACAATTCAGGATTATATTCAGTGGCCTAAATGTTAATGGGAACCCAGATTGGGGGAGCAGATGCCCCTGCAAGCCAGAGCTTTTTACATGAATAGGTCTGTGCCCCACCTTTTTGCACCATAGTCCGGCTGCCAATGCTTTTATAAAACATATAGACTTTTTAAACTACCAAGTTAATATTTCCTTTGAAAATATAACAGTAAACTGGGGTTCAATAATGGTCATCAGGGTTCTGCAAAGAGACTGGGAGTATTGGTGGAGTGGAGGAGGTGGTGTGCCACCATTACTGGGCTGGGTTGCCTGGCTCTGCATTAACTCACCTGGCCTATGGGTAGGGGTCCCACGGCAGAAGTGATATGAAAGGGTTCTATGGCTTCAGGAAGTTTGAAAACCACTACATTGTACAACCTTGCATATTTGATCAAAGAAGACTCCACCAGAAACCTCTGAGATCAAATGATTTGAGGATTTGCTTGTTGAATAGATGTTGCGGTTCTGACATCAACAATTTATGGGGAATGGACACTTGCACAGCATCATTGCAATAGTGCTAAAGGTACTAGCAGGTGATGTCATGTGAGACGGGAATGTACCAAGAATGAAAGATTAGAGGCCATTGAATTGTCAAATGCTTGCATGTGGCTTACCGTTGAGGTGTTTCAGCACTTTCCTTGACATTTTGTGCTAATGCAACACAGAAATGGCAACTGTAGATAAAGATTAAATTAAATCTCAGTTCAATAAAAATCAAAGAGAATAAGTGGGATCCTTTCTTGAAAAATCAATGTTTTTTGGCTTTTGTATGTTGATTTTACATACTGTGTATCTTTATATGCTAATTGATACCTCCTAGCTATTAAGACGCCTACCAAACTTAGCTAGACCTCTTAATCCTTCTAGGCTTCTGTAAGATCACTTATCACTGAGCTGAAGTATAGTAGCAGAATGATGAAGAATCAAATGTACATGTTTATGCAAATTAGATACAGAGAAAATACATTATTAACATGGTTCAGGATATAAGACAGCCCTTTACTGGTGAGGTCAAGGAGAAATGTCACATGTAGACGAATTATCCTTGTCCCAGTGAGCAGAGGTTCTTCCACTTCTTTGTTGCAGTTGGGACTAAGCTGTAGTGACAAATTACTGGATCCAATCTGAAAGTTCCTGTATTTATCTCGGCAAGAGAATGAGGAGGGCAAAGTTCTGATCTTCTAATTGTCATGGTCACCTCATTGCAATAGGAAGGACCGGTCTGAATCTGACTAGGTTTTGTGGATATCTAGCAATGTGTACAGACACAAGGGGTGGGGGGGACTCAGCTGTAAAGTTCAGCTAGCATTTGTAAAAATACTGATGCTTGCGGTTTATTGGTGCAATCGAGATAACTTGGGAAAGGACCTGTGAGGTTCTAGCAGGCCTGATATCAAACAGTGAAAAAACAAGCCAGGAAAAATGCTGCTTGAAAAAAAGGCTTGGTTTGAAATGCCTTTTAGCACCATTCTTATCAAATCAGCAAATGCATTTCTTCTTTCTTCTGGCTAGATGCTTACGCCGGTTGTCTCCCAGTCAGAGGAAGAAAGCTCTCTTCTCTTCATAGTTTCATAGTTTCAGGGTCGGAAGGGACCTAATAGATCTTCTAGCCCGACCCCCCGCCAGGGCGGGAGAACAACCCAAAAAAAAAAAACCACTCACCCTAAAAACAAAAACGGGACTCAAATGAGTCCAGCCAGGTAAGTATCCAGCCTCTTCTTAAAGATCCCCACGGTAGGGGTCAGCACCATCTCCCTTGGAAGTTGGTTCCAGCTCCTAGCCGCCCTAACTGTGAAGTAGTTTTTTCGGATGTCCAATCTGTACCTCCTCTCCATCAACTTGTGCCCATTACTCCTTGTTATGCCAGCGGGGGCTAGGGGAAACAGCGTCTCCCCCAAACCCTTCTGGTTCCCCCTAGTGAGTTTATAGACGGTCACCAGGTCCCCCCTCAGCCTTCTCTTGTGGAGGCTGAATAGGTTCAAGTCCCGCAGTCTCTCACTGTAGGGTCTGCCCTGTTGTCCCCGGATCATGCGGGTGGCCCTCCTCTGGACCCTCTCCATGTTGTCCACATCCCTCCTGAAATGGGGCGCACAGAACTGGACACAATACTCCAGCTGCGGCCTGACCAGCGTCGCATAGAGGGGGAGGATCACCTCCCTGGCTCTACTCGAGATGCACCTGTGGATGCACGACAAGGTCCGGTTAGCCCTGCCAACCATGACCTCGCATTGTCGGCCCATGTTCATCTTGGAGTCAATAATGACACCAAGATCCCTTTCCGCCTCCGTGCTCTCAAGTAGGGAGCTCCCCATCTTATAAGTGTGCTGCTGGTTCCTACTACCCAAGTGCAGCACCCTGCACTTGTCCGTATTGAAACACATCCTGTTCCTGTTTGCCCACCCCTGTAACCTATCCAGATCCTTCTGCAATCTCTCTCTCCCTGCTAGCGTGCTCACCTCCCCCCAAATTTTGGTGTCATCAGCGAATTTAAACAGGTTGCTTTCCACCCCAACATCAAGATCGCTGATGAAGAAATTGAACAGCGCAGGCCCCAGGACCGAGCCCTGGGGGACTCCACTACCCACCTCCCCCCAAGTCGAGTATGATCCATCCACCACCACCCTCTGAGTGCGACCCTTCAGCCAATCTGCAATCCATCTGACCGTGTAGGCATCTATGCCACAGTCGCCTAGTTTATTAATTAGGATGGGGTGAGAGACGGTGTCAAAGGCCTTGCTGAAGTCCAGAAAGACTACATCCACCGCGACACCTGCATCCATGGCCTTTGTGACCTGATCATAAAAGGCAATCAGGTTGGTCTGACATGATCTCCCCCTAATAAATCCATGCTGATTGCCCCTGAGCATCATCTCGGATGCCGGCCCATCACAAATGTGCTCCTTGATGATCTTCTCAAAGAGCTTCCCCAGGATTGAGGTAAGACTGACGGGCCTATAATTGCCCGGGTCCTCCCTTTTCCCTTTTTTGAAGATGGGGACCACATTAGCTACCTTCCAATCGTCTGGCACCTGGCCCAAGCACCACGATCGCTCGTAGAGCCGTGCCAGGGGCCCTGCAATAACCCCAGCCAGCTCCCTCAGCACCCTGGGGTGGAGAGCATCCGGACCCGCTGACTTGAACGCGTCCAGCCCCTCCAGAAGCTCTCTAACCCGGTCCTCCCCAACCTGAGGTCTGAAGGCGATCCCCTCGCGTCCGGCTTCTATCACAGCAGGGAAGTCCCGGTCCCTGCACAAGAAAACGGAGGTGAAGAATTGGTTAAAGAGGTCCGCTTTATCCTCTGACGCAACCACCAGATTGCCCCGCATATCCTGCAGGGGCCCCACATTACCCGGCGCCTTCTTCATCCTCCCAATATATTTGAAAAAGGACTTTTTGTTATCCTTAATCCTGGACGCTAATCCGAGCTCTATCTCCGCCTTGGCCTTCCTAACAGCCCGCCTGCAGGCCCGAGCAGAGGAGGTATACTCCTCTTTGGAGATTACACCCCCCTTCCACCGGGCGTACGCCACCCTTTTGGCAAGCAGGCATTCCCGGACACCCTTGGTGAGCCAGGGGGGCTTTTGGACACTCCTGCCCGCCTTGCTTCTTGTCGGGATGGACACCCCTTGGGCCCCGAGTATCGTTTCCTTAAGGAACGACCACTCCTCTTGGACGCTGAGTTCCTCTGCCCTCAAGGACCCCAGTTCCTCTCCCACTAATCTCCTCATCTCACTGAAGTTGGCCCTCCTGAAGTCTAGGGCCACCACCTTGCTGCGGGCCCTTGACACTCTACGCTGGATGGTGAATTCCAGCACGCGATGATCACTATTGCCCAGGTGGTCAAGAACCTGGAGGCCTCTTACCAGGTCGTCGCCTGCGGCCAGGACCAGGTCCAGCAGAGCATCTCCTCTGGTGGGACTGTGCACCTCCTGAATCAAGTGGAGGTCCTGCAACTCGGCCAAGAACCTCCTGGAGCGGTCCGTCCCGGCTGACTGCTCCTCCCAGCAGATGTCCGGGTAATTAAAATCGCCCATGACAACTACATCCCTTGCTTTTAGTGTCTCCGCAAGCTGGCCTGAAAATTCCCTGTCCAGCTCCTCCTCCTGATTGGGGGGTCTGTAATAGACCCCCACCGTCAAATCCCTCTCGCCTTGCCCCCCCTGGATCTTGACCCAGAGCACTTCAGCTCGCCCTTCCCCTGACCCCATACTGCTGGCAGAGGATGTGTAGTGCTCCTTGACATAAAGTCCCACCCCCCCCCCTGATACCCACAGGCATGCCAGAATAAGGAACATGGCTTTAAGTGAAGAGGTAATGTACAGGAAGAAAAAGTAACTATAGTATACTACATACAAGTAACTTTTTATATGTGGTTACATGTAGTTACCTGAAAGTCTGACCAAACTTATAGAAGTGATGCCACCAAATTTAATATTCACTTGTGCAAATACCTACAATGCTTACTTACCTTTGCACCCCTTGCCCTGATGGCGTCTCCTCGTCTTCCTGCAGCCCCCTCCCCCGGCGAGTCTAGTTTAAAGCTCGCCGTACGAGATCAGCCAACCTGGAAGAGAAGATACGCTTGCCATTAGGGGAGAGATGAAGCCCATCCCGCCCCAGCAATCCCCCCTCCCGAAAGCATGGGTCGTTGTCAAGGAACCCAAGGCCTGCCCGGCGGCACCAGCTGCGTAAGCGCTGGTTGACCTCACCATCATGGTTGACCTCATATCTTCATTCATCCAATAGATTCCCTTCTTGCTCTGGGATCATGTGCTTCTCATTGCATCATGAGAAGACTCCCTGGGCACTGCTTTCCCTGCTACAGCAATGGGAGGGATGCTTTTAGAATGACTTTCCAATATTAGATTCTATACATAGAAAATGATAACAAGATCATCATTTTTCACGTACAGAATGTAATTATTGGGGGTCGTATTAAATTTGAAGTCATTTTGGATTGGGTAAATATGGTAATGACATATTTTATGTGTGTCTGTGCATGGTATGATCACGGAGATCTAGGACTGGGAGGTCATGAGACAGAGGGGCTGGGAGGCAGAGAGAGTGAGAGAGCACAGAGCAGGGAGGTAGGGAACGTCCCCCTCATCATAATATGCACATTAGGGCTATTTTCTTAACTATTGGTATTCAAGTAGCACTGAAGGCTCGTATTGTCTGCCTCTAGCCTCCACAATAAGATTCCTAAGTGACCCCCAGCGTTTTTGACCTCTGACATCTGCTCTCACTGCTTTAAGTGGAGGAGGAAGGTTGTGTTCCCTACCCCTTAAGTGCCATTGAGACGTGGCTGGGGTGGGACAGGCCTGGCTGACTCCTTCCTGGGATTCTCACTTCTCCTTGTCACCTGTGAACAGCTCTGTCTGGGAAGAATCCGTCTTGGGGGAGGAGAATGAACTGTATCACCCTCTGTCCCTGACTTGTTGGGGTTGTTGTAGGAGGTAATTCTAGCACGGTGGGGTCCAGGAGCTGCTGCTCTCCGTGATGGGGGCAGCCAAGGAGGACGGATCTGACAACGTTTGTTCATGTCAAGAGAATGCTACAGTGTGGGGGACTGACTGGTCTGGGAGTGTAACAGGAGCATATGGAAACTGGGATCCCTAAACAAAAGTTGCCTGTTGCTTCTAAGATAGACGCTGGGGAAGGAGCCCTTCCAGGGTGAACACGGAGGGGTGGTCCCAAAAGCCCAAATCTCTCCACACTGAGCAGAGGTCATTGGTGCAGTGGACTGTTTTCTGCCATTGTGTTGGTAGTCAGAGTTAAATCCCAGTCACACAGGTGGCAGTCTGCAGTTGCATCCAAAGCACCAATTCTCTGAGCTGACAGAGTGGTAGGGAAGTCTGTCAACCATTGACTCAACGATGTTTATTATTTTTCTAACGTTTGAAAATCAATTAATTTTCCTCCACCCTTGTTTAGAGAAATGCCAGAACCATTTTGCTTGAAAACAAAATGAAACCACACAAAACATTATAACAAATACTAAGAAAATAAATATTCTTTGGGATCTTGGCTTACATCTAGAATAGATTAGTGAAAGCCAGAAAAAATACACATCATATATGAGTCAGAAACTGATCCAGAGATTGTCAACTCACAGACAAAACGGAATAAAAAGTTTAAAAAACCCCCATTGAAATGCTCTTCTACCCCACAGTAGACTCAAGGCACCTCTTGGAAAATGTCAGCTCTTAGTTTTCATTGGTTTTTTGGCTACAGAAAAGCAATAGAGCAATATTCCTACTGCAGAAACCTCAGCAAGACCACAAGAGGTCAGAATGGTTTGAACACTAAGGATTCCTAGTGGAAATATTTGTGACTCATGTTTGCACACACAACCATCCTAAGATTGCTTGGCTCCTGGTGGCACCCTTGACAGGATCTGAAGGCGCTTCAGGGTGCTGTGGGGCCCAGTTGGGAATCCCTGCGCTCAATGTACATGTGTTCACACCCTAGCTTGAGGCAAGAAGAAGTAGGGTTTCCAAGGAGGAGTACTGGGAGAGTTAGTCCTGCTGTAGGTACAATTCTCCATGTGCTCCTTTCTTGGGGAGAGGATTCCTGTAGCACTCTCTAGGTCAGAGGTGGGCCAAATGTGGCCTGGGGGCCGGATGCAGCCTGCCAGGACCTTCTTTCTGGCCCACGGGGCCCCTAAAAAGTTTAGAAAATTAATATTTCTCTGCCCCTAGCTGCCTGTCATGTGGCTCTTGACAGAAGCAGGGCTGGAGGGTTTGGAGGCCTTTATAACTCTGGATTTGCAGATGGGGAGGGACGCACGTGAATTTTGTGTGTGTCCCTGCGTGCCGCTGCTGGGTGTGTGCACGTGAGTGTCACTGCAGGTGAGTGTGTGTATGCATGAATTTGTGGACGTATATGTGTCGCTGCTACGAGCAGCAGAGAGCGCTGCCGGGATGTGCCCTGACCCCACAGGGCAGTGATGTGATCAGAGAGGGGCTGAGGATCCGGCCCCAGGGGCCCCTGTTTAACCAGGCCCCCTGGACCAGGGCTGTCCCTGTGCCTGGTCACACGGGGAACGACGGAGAACGTGACCAAAGAGTTCAGGGTCCAAGGTCGTCTCGTCCTGGGAAGACCCCCAGGCCAGGCCAGAGCAAAGGCGCCCACAGCCCCAGCACTCAGCACCTTGCCCATGGGGGCGGGGGGAGACCCCTGGTTGCCGTGGCCGCATGATGCTCCTGCCCAGTGACATCACAATCCCCATTTCCCCGTCGGTTACCGGCTCCTGCCAGTGCTCTCGTGACCCCCCCAGAGCCAGTTGCCCCTCGTCCTCGCTCCTCGTCCTCGTCTTTCCTGTTCCCCAGATTTGGCTGTTCACTGCTCGTTAGTTCACTAGATCGTAAGTGTGCTAGTTTAGACTGTTAGTTTAGTTGTTTAGTCCATTAGTTTATATTGTTAGTTTGGTAGCTTAGTTAGTTTAGTACGTTAGGTTAGTTCGTTAGTTTAGTTTGTTAGTAAGTTTCCTCATTCGTTTGTTAGTTTGTTAGATAGTGTGTTGATTAGTTAGTTCGTTAGTAGTTTAGGTAGCAGTAGGGTAGGTAGTAGTTGGGAGGAGTTGGAGCAGCGGGAGCGTGCGCTGGCTGGAGCCGTGAGCGCCCTTTCTCGCAGCGCGGGGGACACGGCACGGGCCCGTGGCGGGGACTTTGGGGAGACGCGGCAGGTTGCCGGCAGGGCTCAGGTTGTGCCGGGGCCCAGCCCTCGGCCCCGTGCCTCGGCCCTGCTCTCGGCCGTGCGTCTCCTCTTTCCCGCCCTCAGCTCAGGGCTGCGTTTCTTTGCAGATGCTCCGGCGGGAGAAGCTGTCCCCCGTGCGCCTGCGCCCCAGCACCCTGGGTGAGACCGGGCACGTGCCCCTGGGGGAGCAATGGGGATGGGCAGCAGGGGAGGCTTCAGGCCGCGTGGCCTCCCCTCCCGGCCGGGCTCCCCTGGCAGGCCAAGCCCACGCTGTCCCAGGGCCAATGTGCACAGCCCCAGCTCCCCGCCCTCTGCCCCCCAACTGGGAAGGGGAAGGGGAACAGGACTGGCCCCCATGGGCTCTGCACACTGGGCCACGTCCTTGCCCTGCAGCCCCTGCCCTGCCCCTGCCCTGAGAATCTCCCTGCAATGGCCCTGCTGCCCTCTGCTCCCCTGCACGGTGAGGCCCACGCGGGCTCTGGGACCCCATCCTCACATGGGTGCTCAGTCCCCGCAGCCTGATGCACAGCCCTCTTCTCCCCACAGCCCCGCTGGAGGCGGACAGGTGGGCAAGGGGCAAACTGCCCCCAATTAAGGCTTCCCCGTGTGTGCCCTCCTTGGGGGAAGGTCCGGAGAGGAGGGACCCTGAACCTGGTGAGTTTGGGGCAGCCTGAGCTGGGGGGGCTTGTGCGATTGCATGGGGAGGGGGCATGGTCTCTGCATGAGGGCACCCCCTCTCCCTCCTCCGCCTCCATTCCCAGGGGGCTGCGCTGGCCCAGCTACTCCCAACCCCCCCACACTTTTACTGCCCCTTGTCCCCAGTGACCCATTCCCTGCCAGGGCCATTTGCATCGCAGGTGACCAGCCACGTCCCTGGGGTCTCTCCCAGACCTGTTCCCTGGAGGGACTGCCACCCGACCCCCGTGGAGGAGGGCCCTGCCCTCGTGGCACGCAGGACTGCTGGCAGCTGCGCCCACGCGTGTGACTCGGAGGGGCTGGTCGCCCTGTGCCCTGGCAGCAGCGTGGGCCCAGCTGACGCGCGGCCCCTTGTCTCCCCTCCCCCTTGGCTCCCCGCAGGACCAGGACCAGGCGCAGGCGCAGTGGTGGGGGCAGGTGGAGGGGCGGGCGAGGCCGTCCCAGCTGTGCCGGGCAGCGCTGCCAGGGGCCAGATGTGGCCGCACCCCCCTGCTGCTGTGAGTCTGTCCCCTGCCCAGGGGATGCCGGGGGGGGGCAGATCTGGGGGGCAGGGGTCTCTCTCCAGATGTCCCGTGCCCCTCCCAGCCCCACGCTACACACGGGAACCTGGGGGAGAGTCTCCGTGTCCTGCCACCTCCACGGGCCCTCCAAAAATAGGGGAGGGGTCATGGGTTCATCCCCCGATCCTAGTCACAGTCCTTCCCAAATGTGTGTGTGAGGGGACCTGGGATCTTCAGCTGAGAGGTGGGGCCTCCCCTGAGACAGGTGGTAGCACCCAGCCCCAGGGATCCCCAGGGCGCAGGTCTAGCAGCCCTGCCCGGCCCCAGGGCTCTGGGGGCCGCCAGCCCTGCACCCGGGGGAGATGGGGACTTCGCTGCCCAAGGGAGTCCATCGCTCCAGCTGCTCTTTCCTTCCCCAGCAGGACAAACCCCTCACCGGGCACCGCCAGCAGCAGGTGC
>NW_005843156.1:2232-4627 GCF_000455745.1 Alligator sinensis | reverse complement strand
AGAGGCTGAGGCCAGGCATGGCCGGGCAACGTAAAATGCCAGGGGATGTGAAAGCGGGGAACAGAGTCCTGACACATTGCGTGGGGGGAGAGGTGGGGGCTGATGGGTGCCCAGGGAGGTACCGCTGATGGGTGCAGAGGCCAGATACGCTTGGTGCAGCTGTGGGCATGGTGTGACGGGCTGGGGTGATTCTTGTGCAGGCCCAAGTGGAGGACCTGAAGCACTACAACACGTGCCTGCTGCTGGCCCTCAAGGCCCAGGGGGAGCAGGGCCTGGCTGGGGACAAGAGCCCCATGGAGGTGAGCTGCTCTGCATGCCCCTGCTCTGGGGGGGGGGTGTACGTGTGTGCCTGTGTGTGCACAGGGGAGGCTGTCCCCTGCTGTGCCAGGCCCTGCAGTACAGAGGTCAGGGGGTGCCCTGGCTCTGTGCATGGGGGGCTTGTGTGTGTGGTGCTGGGCACCATGTGAGCTTCATGGGTGTCACAGTGTGGGACCGGTGGGGTGACGTGTGTGTGCTGCACTGACCTCCCCTGCTTTGGGGATTGCTGCCCCCCAGCTTCCCCCCCAGGGTCCGCCAGGTGCCAGCTCTGGACCAGGGCGTTGGTTTCTTTTTCACTGTCCTTTTGCTTTTCCATGTCCAACAGCCTCCCATGGATGTGGCAGAGGGGTGCTTGCCACTCTTGACAGGGTAAGTGGGGGTCAGGGAGGGGAGGGTGAGGTGCGGGGCTTTCCTGGGTAGCTTGCAGGCTCTGGCGCAGGCTATGGGATGCTGCACATGGTGCTTTGTGTAGGTACGGGAGTTGCCCCTTGTCTGGTGCTGGTGGGGATGAATTCAGTCCAGGGCCCATTTCTGACCAGTTCGTCTTTGTGCAATCAGGAGCATTAGCCACTACCAGGCGGAGGACTCGGGGACCCAAATTGCCCGGCCTGCTACCTCGGAGTCCAGTACCCAGACAGAGGGCCTTGAGCAGGAGCACGCCAGCACCCAGACCAGGGCCCTCTGTCTGGAGGATGTGGGGTGCCAGGTTGACCCCCCGGCTACAACAGATACCGGCACGCAGACCAAGGCTCGCCGGTGTCTAAAAGTGGCTGGACACAGGGAGAGGCATGGTGTTTTTTGTACTGTTAGTTTGTGACCCCAGGATATGAGGTGGATGGGATGATGATGAGGACCCCTTCTGCCTCCAGGGAGGTCAGGATGACCCATGATGCCCACCACACAAGGTGTCAGTGCCTCAGCTCTGGGCATCTGGCAGCGTGGGGGCCACAACTTAGGAGGGGATTGCCCCAGGCTGTATGATGTCTCAGGAGGCTGTGGGGAGGGGTAGGTGATAGGCTTGTGCAACAGGAGGAGATGGCCTGGGAGAGCTTGCCAGCCCTGCGGCGATAAGTGGGGGACAGGGAGGGGAGGAGGAGGTGGTCCCACAGGGGTCTGTGGGGGCCTGGGGGTGTCACGCGCAATGTCCCGGCTGGAGGCGCTGGGAGCAGCGGTGTTTGCAGGTAGGGGAGTACTTCCTTCATAGGGCTTGTTGGGCTTGAATACAATGCATGATCCATCTCTGACCAGTTGCTTCTTGTGCAATCAGAAGCAAATGCCCCTCCGAGGGGATCGAGGAGGGGACACAAACCACCATGCTCCTCTCCAAGGAGGCCAGCACCCAGGCAGAGGGCCCTGGGCACCAGGACATCTGCACCCAGACAAGGGCCCTCTGCCTGGCTAATGTTGGGTGCCAGACCAACCCCCTTCCGGGGAAGGAGGTGAGAAGCAAGAAAGGACAGGGGGAAAGGTATGATGCTTTTCCTAGGTTATTTAGTTCAGTTTCGTTCTGGTTTTTAAAGAAACATTTTGTGTTCCCAGACAAATGTAGTCCAAATCCATGAGCGAGTCCAGAAGCAGAAGTGGCTCTAAACCTGGGAAGCATGATGCTTTTCCTAGTGTTAGGCTGTGAGCGTGGGGTCAGTGAGGGGAGCTGAGTGGGGGCTGGAGCCAGGACTCTGTTCCCGGTCCTGGGAAGGGTCTCGCAGGTTGGGAGAAGGACGGGTCGAGGGCCAGCACCCCTGGTTCCCTCCCAGCCCTGGAGGCCTTGGGAGGGAAGAGGGGAGTGAAGGGGAAATGACCAGTGTGTCTTCAAAAAGTGCCTTGCCTGCAGCTCCCTCCAGCGCCCTGGGTGTGTAGGTGGGGCAGGGCCAGGGCAGGGGCGCTGCGGGCCTGGGCTCCGTGTGCTGGGAGCCGTCCCTGTTGTGTACATCGAGATCGCAGCCAGGAGCCAGGTCTAGGTGGGGTCAGCACAGAGGGAGGAAGGGAGATGGCTGGGGGAGGGTCCTTGGTACAGCGGCAGGGATGGAGAGAGGGGAGGCCTGGGCACAGGGGGGGGGGAGGGGCAGGGGCCGGGGGG
>NW_005843156.1:0-2027 GCF_000455745.1 Alligator sinensis | reverse complement strand
GTCAGGATGACCTGTCCTGGCTTTCTGCCAGAGCCCTGGTGCCCTGTCTGGACCGGTTCTGTCCTGGGGTGGACCCCTTCGTCCACCTCTGGGCCTGAGGGCCCTGCTGCCAGGCCTTCACCCCGGGGCTTGGGGCTCCGAGCTTCTGGCCCAGGTGTGAGGCCGGCTGGGGCCAGGAAGCCCCACTGAGCCACGTGTGAGAGCCACGTGCTGCTCCCTGCTGGGGAGACTCCTTTACCCCGTGGTTGCTCCCTGGGGTGAGCGGAGGCCTGAGATCCACCCTGTCCCACTCACACTACTTTCTTCTTACCTGGCCTGGACGCCGCCCTGACCCTGCCCTGACTCTGCCCCTTCTCCCACAGGTTCAGCCTTGCCTGGATACTGCCCTGCTGCTTCCTGCCCAGGCGTTGAAGGCTGTGACTCCTCCCCTCCTCGTCCACCCCTCTCCTGCCCTCCATCCTCCCCTCCCTGATCCAGGATGGGTCCACGGGATGACAGCGTTGGTGCCTCTGCCTCTCTGAGCAGGTAAGTGCTTTCTCATTGCTTCTCGGTTTTTGCTGCCTCTTCTTTTGTCTCGTTGTGTTGGGCCTGCGTGATCCAACACAGGGTCCTAGTTAGTCCTAATGTTGAGATTGTCCCCCTCACGCTCATGTCACCTCGTAACAGACCCCCGCACGACTCACCGTGGCACTGCGGCTCCGGCGGCCCGGCTACACTGAAGGAACTGGTGCCATGCCGAATGGTGTAGACATGCCGATTGGCCAAGTGAGCCTGGAGATGGAGGCACTGGGGGCTTGCATTTGGACTGTGGAGACTTCTTTGGATGCTCTTGTCATGGCCACAAGGGACCTGGTGGTTTTCCCCAAGGCCAGCACGCCCAGGGAGGAATTGGACACCCATCTTGGTTCTGTAGCATTCGGAAAAAAACCCAGAAGCTCCTCGGCTAACGTGCAGCAGGACCTCAAAAGGCGCACAGAAGCCTGTGCCGAAGCCTCCAGCTCGATGGGGCTGGGAGAGGGCTGCTCAGGGAAACAGGTGAAGAGCTCCAGCCTGGAGGCTTCCCAACAGCACATACCCGTCGGTACGTCTGCAGGTTTGTAGCAGCCCAGCAGAAGACTGGGGTGAAAGTGGGCCTTACCCTGGGGCCACAGTGGCCACCACAAGACTGTAGCATCCCTGGCCAAGGGCCAAGGTGAGACAAACTGATGTGAAAAAGGGAGCACACTTGGAGGTAAAGGGGCTTGATGGTAGGTGAGTGAGGGGTGCACCAGGCACTCCTTGTCCCAGAAAGGGGATGTTTGGTTTGAAGGCATCATTGCCCTGCTTGGCTGCCCAGTGTTAGCTATTTAACTTCCCTTCCCTGTTTAGTTCTGATTTGGGACATAAAAGGCAGAAGCAGAATCATGGCAGAATCATTGCGGTCTCAATTTTATCAGGCACCTAGCATAGGAGAAAAGACAACCTCATCGTAGAAGACCCGAGTAGAAAGGGCTGGGCTGTATGGGAGGAGGAGCTCCAAGAAGTCATGTCAATGCAGTCACACCTGGACCTTCAGGGACCCACTGATCACCACTTCGAGGCAAGTGCAGGTTCTCCCAGTGGAAACAATAAGGTCGTGGCATGGTGTGGCGGGACCCAGTGGGGTGGGACATACCTGCGTCCGGCATGAGCCTATCCTAAACCCTCTCCCCGCTGCAGTAGAAGTCAAGCCCAGGACAGTTGCAGTGGGCAGTGGCATCCTAGGAGAGAAGTACAGAGGGGTGAGGCTGCTGCAGCACTACAGACTCCATGTGCAGGTGGCCTAGGCAGAGCAGGATGCCTGATCCAGCCCATTGCCTGACTTCCCATTGGATCCAGAGCTGCCCTGTTTCCCAGGGCCAACAAGCAAGCTGTCAGAGTAAGTCTCTTGTAAACCCTTTCTATGTTCCTTGAATTGTAGGAGAATGCCCTGAGGGTTGCCTGGCGAAGGCCAGCGGTACCTCTTGCTGCTGTCCCGATGCAGCAGATAAAGCTCTTGCAATAATATT
>NW_005843155.1:295559-312664 GCF_000455745.1 Alligator sinensis | reverse complement strand
GTCACGCTGTCCATGTCGCGTGTCGTCAGCCAAAATCCTATTGTCATAAACCTATCACATGCCCACATCCTAACTGGGGGCTTTACCAGCATCCGAGTTTGGTCTGTTCCCCAAAACCGGAAAGCGTAGGGCTTTTTGCAAGCAGGCGCTGCGGCCCTGAAGCCCTGGAGCCAGGCCTATCTCTATTATGGACATAACGTTTGGATGTTTTCACTTACCCGGAGGTGTATGTCTGTTGGCCTTGCCGTTTGCCCGCCTGGGTTACACTCCCTGGCTGCTTTTGAAGGTTATGAGACCTGTGTAAGAAAACAGGCTTTTGGAAAGCAATTAACCCTTGCTGCTATAACCATTATTCTAATGCATATATAAAATTATAGACAATGAGGGCTGGAGGGATCTCAGGGGGTCACATCTAGTCCAACCCCTGCTTACAGCAGGACCAGCTCCAACTGCATCATCTCAGACAAGTCTTTGTCTACCTGGGTCTTCAAAACCTCCAAGGATGGAGATCCCACCACTTCTCTGGGGAGCGTGGTCCAGTGCTTCACCACCCCCCTAGTGAGTTTTTCCTAATATCCAACCTCAACTTCCCTTGCTGCAGCATGAGCCCATTGCTCCATCTGTCATCTGCCCCCACTGAGACCAGCCCAGCTCCATCCTCTATGCAGCCCCCCTGCAGGGAGGTGAAGGCTGCTATTCAATCCCCCTCGGTCTTCTCTTCTCCAGACTCAATCAGGCCAGTTCCCCCAGTCTTTCCTCATAATGGTAGCAAATAAAACCCTAGGAGTCTGGACCAGCGTAAGGGTTTGACACAGCACCTCGTCTGAGGAGTGACAGGACAGCTTTCAAGTATTCAAAATCAAATGAGCCCAAATCAAGCCACAGTCCAGTAATTAGCTATAAGGTGATGATTTCTCACTAAAGAGGCGACAAGAGCGACGGTCTGTCTCTTCCAGCTTCCCAAGACGGCTGGGGCGCAGCAGCAGTGTCGTCACAGAGACCCTTCACTCTTGGCCCACGCGCTGTGACTTCTTCCTTACACCCGCAGCCCAGCTCCTTCCAAGTATTCGTGCAGTCGTGTCAATCAAGAGAGAGTCCCAAGCAGTAATCGAGAGGAAAATCCTGCTCATCAAACTGCTCATTAATGGTCAGAAAGTTCCAACTTGAATGAACGACCTTCCCCGGTGACAAGAGGTTATCCATTTCCACTAAGTTTGCAGCGTCTCAAGCAGCTGATTACCACCCAGGGAAAACACCAGGTTTCGGGGAGCCTCCTTGGAAAATGAAGGGAACCACCAGCCATAACAGAAGTAAATCAAGGGGAGACACCTATCACATATGGAGCGTGACTCTTCCTGTACGAGCAATATTTACCATACTAATGAACAGGACAGACATTTCACATGGTTACAAACCAGACAGGTAGGAGCCTGCTTGAATTTTTTTTTTTAATGTATTCCCAGCCAAATTGGCTAAATCACTTCCAAATCCCTGAGTCAGTCCAGAACCATAAGAGGCCCTACGACCAGCAAACATCCTCCACCCCTATCTGGGGGTTTCCAAAACCTTTGGCAGGCATCCTATGTGCAGGCCCAATCCTGGAGACTTGGGGTTCGGATGCCCCTGAGTTTCGCTTGCCCTCAGCAAGTTAGCGGGGAGACTCCCATTTCCATAAAGTGGGCATAAAGCCACGGTTAGCTATGCATCACCTCCACGGGCACTATCCCATGCCAGCGGAGCCGACTTCCCCGGGTGCAACTAGGAAGCCACCATGGTGATGACGGTATTTCCCCCAGGTAAGCATAGGCTGTGCTTGATCTGAGCCTTCAAGAGGCTGAAAAGTGAGGTCTGCTTGAAATCATCGTGAATATAGTGAGATGAGCTGGAAGGGATACCTCATTATTTCTTCTCAGATGGCCTAGGCGTGAACTCGCACCCTCGTGCACTTTGCAGTTAGCACCCCTATTTTGTATTTTAACTTTTGGGTTCAGGGAAGAAGCATTAACTCTGCAGACTCTTGTCTCCTTTAAACCAGTGGGTTAATGAAGATTTTCACACACGTCCTGGTATGTTGGTGTTATAATAAATAGCATCAAAATACCAGTGAGATTCTCTTTATAGCCTTGAAAACATGTCATCAGGTGGTTTGCTAAAAAATGTGCGCGCTGCCTTTCACTAAATGCCATTTTGGTAGACAAGTGGGATTTACAACTTTAAACTTTCGCATGAATTGCCGCCCTTTGTTCAAATATTAGACCAACTTCCTGGTCCAAGCTGGATGGAAGTGTCCTGGTCTGGGATCCGCAGACAAATTTAATTTTTAGGAGGGAAGATTACTAATGATTGCCATTTTTTTAATTAGTTTTTTCCTTTAAAGGGACAATTTCTCCCTCAAAATGTTTACATCCTTTACTTGAAAAGCTTCCCCCCCCAATATTGCTGGAGTGTTGTGAAATCTTTCGGATGCTTGGATGAAACTGTAGTTGTTCCCATGAAGATTAATTCAAAATGATACCAGCACTTTTGTGCCAAGGAAACAAAACAAAATAAAATAAAAATTGCATTAGCCAACTCTACTACTGAAAACCATTTTACCCCTCCTGCTATCGCTCGAATGTCAGGGTGCTTTGCTACGACAGGAGTCACACCACTTCCTGCATTTCAAGCTCTGAAGTCTATTGTCGGTCCCTGGGTTTTGCAGGGAGAGCAGGGGGAGGTAGTAAAAGCATTTCCCACCCCCGTCCCCGTGCCAATGAGCGTGCAGACACTTGCACTTCCAGCATGTCTCTGCCTTCCAACACACACGCAGAGCAAACACACCACGCGGCTCACACTCTCTGTTTTGCACAAACACCTTAATCTTGCAAAGCCGCTCACTCATTAGGCTTCTTATAAGCTCACGAACACCGTTTCTAGCACCGAGGTTAGTTTTCTCTGCTACCGACTTTCTGTCAGACCAGCAATAGAAGTCATTTTACTCAACCACCTCAGGCACTCTCCACGATCAGGTTACAACTCTCTCTCTCTGTCTCTCAAGGTTGCTATATTTCTCCCTGCTATAACTCCTACAATCCCGTTCTCGCTCCCTCCTCCACTTCTCCTGCACTGCGTGTTTCTTCTGCAACTTTCACTCCTTATGAACCCGTGAGTTTTCTAACTCTCCAGTACAAGATTGCCATTACAAATGATTTAAGGTCCATCATAACCCCGTCTGGAACCCATTGCTGTTGCACAAAAATGCTGATCAAGGGCTCCAATATCAATCGGCATTTGGGGGTTTTCATATTTCCCTCGTCTCCCAAGAAAGCTGGAAAGGTTGGGTTAGGGTTAGGGTTGAGTGGTCGGGCACCCCTAGAAATCAAAACAAATTCATCCTACTAGCCCTCTGGGCTCTTGGGGAGTAGGGCATCCCTTCCCTATGGTAGATTGGGAGGGACTGAAGGCTGAACTGAGTGCCAGCTCCTGCATCCGAATGAGATCTGTCAACCTCTGCACTGTTTTGCTCTCTAACTTTCCACATTTATTTCTTAACTCATCCCTTTCCCCTGCTGCAGTATTTTTTAGAGCAGCCGCCTGCAAAGCTTCAACAGACATCGGACAGTGAGGATTGTTCAACTGCTGACCCTGTTTCTCTGCTCCCTTTTTCACAGCTGCAACCTCCGATTCCCAGTTTTCAACTTCTGCCTGCAGCCGAACAACCCCGCTATGCAAAGCTTGACACTCTTGAAATCTTTCCTGCAGCAGTGCCTGCTTTTTTGTCCTTTTTGCCAACCTTGGGTTTAACTGTCATGACAAAGACTTCCCATTGCGAAGACAGATTTTTTCATGCCGTGGGGACAGTGAATTTGTCAGTCTCCCAAGGGCCTTTATCCAATTTCTGTTCCCGTGTGAATGGTTTCATCACAGCCTCCTAAAGTTTTCCGTGGAGAGCAGCAGTGATGAGTCTTGATTCAATTTTTGAGGCCCAGTTTCAAGGTGGCTAGTCTTGAGGGTGCAAAAGTAGAGTGATATGGGTTTTTATTCAGATTCAGAAAAGAGCAGCAGGGCAGTCTCGGGGGACGACGTCCCTTTCACCCGAAATGTCCGTCTGCTTCAGGGGCAACGTTTTATACAACGCAGTTTTTCCTTGCTTTGTCCTGGCATGGGCTGCGTAATGTCAGAGGTCGGTGGGCTGCTGTGATGTCATTGCAGTGCAGTCATGTCCTAAGTCGGCGGGTTGCTGTGATGGCGTTGCAATGCAGTGATGTCATAAATGGGTGGGATGCTGTGATGTCCTTGCAATGCAGTCATGTCATAAGTCTGCGCGGTGCTGTGATGTTGCTGCAATACAATAATGTCATAAGTCTGCAGGAGGCTGTGATGTCACTGGAATGACGTCATAACATTACAGCTTTCCAGAGCAGTCTCAGGTCAAGGCTCTGTGTCCTTTCAGACATGCATGACCGCAACTGTTCCCTAGCGAGCTGGTGAGTAGGGACGTGCGCAGGAGCTGGGACACTAGTCCTCCCCCGTGGTGGGGGAAGAGAGGAGGGTGGCACCTATCCCAGACAAGAAGAAACCAGCCTGGGGCTTCCCTCCCCCCAGGGCCAGCAGGAGCCCAGCCAGGGCTTCAAGTCTGAAAGCTGTCAATCAGGGGGAAGGAGGGGGCTGGTAGCTTACAAAGGGCATATATGTATGTATATATGTATATGTATATATACATATCACTTGCTTAACATGCTTGCTATATATATATAGTCCAGGGGTCTCATTGTCTTCTTTGCTATCCCTGCCCACTCCCCGTCTAGGGAGGCCTTTGAAGAGTCTGTGCCAAGTGTCCCTTTGCCAGGTGGAGTTGGCTGCATCTTCTCCGTCCTCTCCCGCTGGTTTCTGGTAGCCGCACTGGAGTTCACTCAGACGGCGTTAAAATGTTTCTGTTTCCCCGCGGTCCGTATGTCTGGACATCAGGATGCTCCTGCACTTCCACAGGACGCTCCTGACGCAGGCCACGAACGGGTCCGAGCGGGTTGCCGGGGTCCCCTGATGTTTCACCAGGTGTCCGTACAGCGCCGTCTCCCTTGTCATCAGCCTGGTCCCTATCACCTCTTCACGGAGCCGGTTTCCCTGTTTCCACACCCCCTCGTCAGATGGGCAGAGCCCCTGAACCAGACCTGCCTGAGCGCTGTGCAAGTGATGCAGCTAAATGTGGATTCAACTGCACCCGATTACGTGCATCCCTTCGTCTTCACTGACTGCCGTTCTTGCATGCACACCAGCCCCTGGCTGCTTTACTAGTCACTCCGTCCAGGGAGAGCACACACCACCTCCAAGGGAGGTGGTGCTGGCCCCTACCCTGGGGATCTTTAAGAAGAGGCTGGATACTTACCTGGCTGGACTCATTTGAGTCCCGTTTTTGTTTTTAGGGTGAGTGTTTGTGTTTTTTTTTTTTGGGTTGTTCTCCCGCCCTGGCGGGGGGTCGGGCTAGAAGATCTATTAGGTCCCTTCCGACCCTGAAACTATGAAACTATGAAACTGCAGATGCTTCCTGAGCCTGACAAAGGGTTTTTAAACCCAAAAGTTTGCTAAAAAATGTTTTTTCCAACTATCTAGTTGGTCTAATAAAAGAGATCAGATTCACCCAAAGAGCCTTGTCTGCCTCTGAGGGGGACAGACACCCAGCATTCGCTCCCGTGGGTTGAGCTGTGCACCTCATAGCGCCGCTGGATGGCGCTTACACCCTGTGACGCCTCTTTTACAGAGTAGATCTGTGTGGTTTGCACCCTCGCGCTCTGGGCGGCACCCTTCGAGACAGGAAATATATCTATTTAATGTTCGTTTCACTTTCCTTACTTAGCTTTCATTTAAATACGCCGGAAGCTTAAGTATCTAACCTTAAAAAAATGGGTATCAAAAGCTTCAAGTTTTAAAGAGTGAGCTTTAATAGCTTAGCTTTAATTTAGCTGTAATGGAGCTGTATAAGAAGTATAATTCATAATGTATCCATCTAGATCTGTATTTATATATACCTATATCTATATAAATCTAGATCGATACATTATGAATACTTATTATACATATAGAATATATAGAGATCTATATTTCTATATCTTATAGCTACATATCTATATCTATCCTTATCTATCTATATAGATATGTCTCTCTCTAGATCTATATGTTGCTATAGAGATATATAATATAGAGAGAGCTATATAGATATATAGTGAATTTACATTTTACTCGCTGTAAAGAATATAATTTATTTGCTGGCTAGTCTGCCCCTGGTTTCTTCGGGGGGGGGCAAGGGCCTCCTTGACTTCCCAGCGGTCGCCATGACCACGTGGGTTGCTCGCTACTTGCTGCTCTGTGACGCAAGCCTTCCGCTTTCTAGCCATTTGCTGGTTTGGAACTACAGTTCCCAGAACCCCCCGCGCGGCGCCCGCGCAGTCGGGAGCGGAGCTGGCGGGCAGAGGCGGCAGGGACCGGAGCACGGAGGGCAGGGGGTGCAGGTCGGGAGTGAGGGGCACCGGCTGGGGGGGGCAGGGGTTTGGGGGGGCACCAGCAGGGCAGGGGGCTGCAACATCCCCCTGGCCAAGCTCAGGGCACATCCCCAGGGCAGCCTGGGCTCATCCCGCCTGTTACCCCGCTGCCTGGGGTGCTGCGGGGCGCTACGGGCCAGGGCACGGGTTGCGGGGTGTCGTGAGAGCATGCACAGTGACTGCTCGGGGGCTCAGGCCCCGGACCGTACGTTTCGGATGCATGAGCCCCTCCTAAGTAGTCACTGGGCCCAGCTTGCCCGGGAAGTGGAAGCTGCAACATTGTTACCGCACACAATCCGCGGAACAACTTTGTGGCTGGATGCGTGGCCTGGGATGGGGAGGGTGTTGGCGGGGCGCGCCGGCTACTGCCTCCTGCGTGGATCTGTCCCCAGCTCCCGCGCCAGCACTAGGGCGACGGTTGGGGCCAGGGATCATATCCCTTTGTGGCTTTGATTGAATCCATGTCGGTGGTTTATAAGCACTCGCGCTTTCTGAGCCTCCGCGACGCCTTCTCAGCCCGTCGGTCTGTCTCTTGCCCCAGGCATAGCTGGGCCATCCCCACGGGAGCAGGCTCACGCAGGGGTTCGCAGCGGTCGGCGTGGGTTTGCTGTGACGGTGCGTTTAAGATCCTTTAACGCGGGGTGTCTGTTGTGTTTGGCCCCCTGGGCAATGAGGCCAGGCGGGTTTAAGGGAAGAGAGAGGAAGCAAATGTTGGAAAGAAAGGTGCGGAGGATGGAGAAAAAGAGCAGTGTCTGTCTGTTTGGAGAAAAGGAGAAAGGTGGGGAGAGGGGATGAGGGCCTTGAAGAAGAAGTGGGAGCGGGGTGATGGGGACGGGGGACAGTTGGGTGTGGGAGAGGACTTCTATCGGGATCTGGGCGCGCCTGAGCTAGCAGCCACGGTGGCGATGCCATCGGGTTTGGCATTGAAGCAGGATGAGTCAGGAAGATGGTCACAAGCTAGAAGAAGAGCGCTAGAAGAAGTTGCTGCCCCTGCCCCATACCGCTGCCAGCACTGATGAGAAGAGGGTGCCCACTGGCTCTGGCGTCGCGGTTTGGCACCTGGCTGGCTCCTGCCCCTCTTGCCAGCTCCCCGGGGGGGAGAGAGCAGGAGGTGCTGGGGGGGCAGGGTGACTCATGGGCACAGGAGTGATACGGGCCTGGGGAGATGTCCCCTCCTGCACCGCATGGACCGACCTGTCCCTTCTCCAGGGATGTCCCTGCTGCTTCCCTGCCCCACGCTGTCCCTCGCGGGCTCTTTCCTGACCTGCTCTGTCCTCTGGGAAGATTTCCTCCAGTCTCCTGGCCCCTGCCTTGGCCCGTGTGAGCAGTGTCCGGTTGGGGACAAGTCATTGCAGTCTCAGCCCCGAGGTCCAGCGTGTCTGTGCCCAGAGGTGAATCCAGGCAGGAGCCAGTCCTAGAGCTCAGGGGGAAACTCCTGGTGGTGGAAATGGTTTAATTTCCAGAATTAAAAAAAGGGTCTTTGGTGTAAAACAGGAAGTCCCAACAACAGTAACACAAAATGCTTCAGTGAAAAGCTAAACTGCAAAAAAAAAAAATGCACACTTGCACAGACACTCAATGTGACCATATTAAACTAAATCATCCTTTTGGTCCCACAGCAAAAATGTTTATTTAAAAAAGTGCGGCAGTTTTAAACTCAAAACTTTGTTTTTTTCCTTGAAATGCCACCTCCTTTCCTGGAGAGAGAGGGGCAGCCATGAGCTGCAAACAGCCCTTCCTAACAAAGTTCTTCACCTGTTCTCATGCGGATCCTCCCCTTGCTTTTCCCCTTGTTTCCTCCTGCACAAAGCCCCAGAGCAGAGAGCAGAAGGGGGAGGAGGAGGAGTGGGGAGGCTGCAGAGGGAGTCCCTGCGGGTGTAGGGGGACATTGCTGGCCTGGGGCTTTCCTTTGACAACCCTTGAGTCCCGGCTGGAGCCTGGGAAGGAGGGGACCCGGGGAGGGAGCCAGGGGCAGCGAGCGGGGGCGGCCCCGTCGGGGCCCGCAGCCAATCACCGCCGGGGTGGGGGGACGGACGTGCAGGGTTCAAGGTGCTGCCGGGAGCACACGTGGGGCAGGTCGGTGTGAGGGGGTCGGGCAGGGGCAGGGGTCTCTCCGGAGCCCCTTACCTGCCCCCCCACGGGACAGGGCTGCGGGTCGAGGGTGTGGGGAGCGAGCTGGGAAGGGCTTGGGCTCCTGGGAAGGAGCAGAGGGGCCGGGTACATAGGGGGCTCTGGGCTGAGGGTTGTGGGGTGGCCCAGGGTCTGTCCCCGCTCTACCAGCAGGAAAGAGGCACAGCCTCGTGGCAATGGGGCAGCTGGCCACATATAGGATCTATGGGGCTGGGCAGGGGCAAGGGGGGGGAGCTGGGAAATTTATTGGGGTTGTGAAGGACGAGGGGGGATCTCAGGGGCACAAAGCTGGGAGGGGGGAGCTGTGGGGGTTTATGGAGCCGGCCCAGTCCCTGCAGCCTGTGTCAGGGCCGGAGGGAGGCAAAGACACCCCGAGGCTGCTCTGAGTGGGGGGGTAATTGGGGGCATCAGGCAGGGCAGAGTCAGGCCCCGGGGCAGGGGGTCACGGTCTGGGGTCTCCCGTCACAGGTGAAGCCAGAAGTAGAGATGCAGGAGCAGGACAGGCCCTGGTGTCGTCCAGGCCAGGGCAGGGGGGCAGCCCCTTGCCCGGGGCGGGGAGCGAGCGGTGGCTCGACCCTTTGCAGCAGCAGCAGCACCGTGCGTCCGTGGAGGAGTCTCTGCCAGGACGTTTGGTTGGGTCCGAACTGCGACAGGTCGGCTGTTCCTGTCCTCCCCGTGGGCCTGGGACCAGATGCTGCGGCATTCCCAAGCCCTCGTTTCCCTGGGTAAGGCTCTGCTCCTGGCTTCTCCCTGCGGCCATGTGAGCGCCCACGTTTCTTGTCTTCTCCCTGGTTTTCACCTGTCTCATCCTCATGGCCGGGGCTTGAACCCCACGTCCTCCCCATTGCTCTGTGGGGATCAGGCCTCTCCCACGTTTCACACTGATATCTCCGCCTTCATTTCGTCCAGCCGCCGTCCCCTGAGTCTTCCCCGTTCGTGTGACTCCTGGGGCTTCCCTGCGCAGCAGTGTCATGGCAGCGCGGTCTCCCTTTGCCTTCCCAGCGTCTTCATGTCATCTCCACTTCATTGTGCCGACAAATCCACTGCCAGCTGTTCCTGGGATTTGTGCTGATTTCCTCCCTCTCTCGCCTAGCGTGTCCCGTGCAATCACATTTACACTGCAGCGTGCTCGGCTCAGTGCTGGCGACATCCCCTTTCTCCCCCGTTGGAGATGCCCCGGCAGAAGGTGATGGAGTCGTCTCGGCCTCTGCTGCTCCCACGCGTGGATGCTGTGTTTCCTCGGCTCCTCCTCACCTCACGCACGTGCACGCGCTGCAACCCGGGTCCTTCGCACCAGGAGTCACTGCGCACGTCTGTCCACGTCCTTCCCAGCAGCTTCATCTCCATAGCCCATGTATTCTGGTTTTACTGGACTTGCTTGGAGACCAGTGCTCTCAAGCTCCCTCTGCCATTGTCCAATGTTTCCTGGGTCAATCTGCTTTACTGGTGCTTTCTTTTCCCTGCATTTCCCCCAAAGGATTTCCTTAGGGGCAGGCTCATGCTTTATCTAACTCACCAAACACCCCATAGACCATTTCTACAGTATTGGCTTTCACATGCAGGTGAAATGTGTCTCTTTCTGTCTTCTCTTGTCCATACCCCTGACTTCCAGGAACTTTTTTCCATACCCTTCAGTATTTGCCAGCCCGTGCACTCATCTCCCCTTCTGGGATGATGCTCCCATTGGATGAGAAGTTGCTTTAGTTGCAACTACAGCTATTGTAAAATCATTGTTTCCTTTGCCCTGCTGATGCATTACCCTCTCTCCCAGAAGAAGGTTTCATAATCAACTATTGTCCGGGATCATTTTCATTGCCTTGCGTCCTGGTGTTAAACCTTCAGTGAGTGGCAAACTCATTGCCACTCCTTTGCCTCAAAGTTCACTGATAAGGTAAGTGTTAATCATCCAAAAGCTTGTCCAGTGTCCCTCCATTTTGGTACTTTCAAAATAGTAAACGCTTTATCTTTCTGCCTTGTAGTCCAGCACAGATCACTGCATCTCCACCCTGTCCCTGGTGACTATTAGTCATTAGATTTTTCTACCTACAAGTGGTTGGTGCTTTGTTTCCTAGGACCGCCGCTCCACTACCCGGGTGATACAGACCATCATCTATTGAAGGCTTCTCCCTGCAGTGCCTTCCCTTTCACCCGAAATGTCCATCCTCCCTTTTCCTTCAAGGCCCCAGGAGAATCCATGACTTGATTGCATCCCACTTGGTTATGCTGCATGCAGTGCCAAATCACAAACCCTCTTTAACCTCTGCCCCAAACAGGATATCGAGGTCCCACCCCTGACTTAATCTGCCATCTCCAGCGAGGCCAGGGGGAGCTCAGGGAGGAGCTCGGGGAAAGCTCACAGCGGGAGGACCCGGCTGCAGGTGAGTTGTCTCTACCCCGTCCCCTGCCTCCCCTCTCAGAAGTGCTCCGTGCCCCGAGTGACGGGGGTTGGAAACTGCAGAGCTGCCCGGTGCTGCCCTTGCAGGGGCTGACCCCATGTAGCTCATGCTGGCACGTGTTGTTCCCACTCCCCGAAATGCAAAGCTTGCGAGACAAGCAAGTGCCCCTCTCTGCTCCCCCTTGGTAGAGCTGTTAGGGGACATGTGAGTTTGCTGTCTTGATCGTTAGGCACAGATCTGGTTTCCCTGGGGTACCAGGACCTTCGATTTCCATCCTCACTCAGCGGTGTAAGAGCTGATTGCCCAGCCCAAGGTACATCCCCCTCTCCCAGGGCATGCTGGGAGTTGCAGTCCCCCATGGAAATCAGCATGTTTAGCAGAAGCGCTATGCATCTGTTATTGCCGGATGGGGGAGAGGCTGGGGCTGTCCCTGGTTTCTCCAGGTCATGTTGACCGGGAAGATGAGAAGTGTTGAATCCTGGTCTCAGGCTGGATAAAATGGCACCAGCTTTCATGTTGCTGGTAGACGTGACTCCCCCATTGTTTGCACCAAATCTCCCCTTCTTGTTTTTCCTTTGGGGCCCCGAGCATCGCAGGGCCTGAGGCTCCGCACAGTGTCCACACGCAGGTAATGCCAAAGCCTTTATCCCAGTGCAGACTCCAGTGACGTGGAGGTCACCTGGGACTTGTCAGCAGACGACCCCTCCATGGGCTCATTCCCTGCCCAGACCTTTCCCTGGAAGCAGTTTGGAAGTACAGCCCTGCTGCTTTTGCAAGAGAGAGCCACCACGCTTAAGTCCTTCCTTCCCAAAACATTTCTTGTGGGTTGAGGGAGGAAGGCTGTTGGCAAGCAGAAGCAGCCCTCGTGTGAAGCACAGAGGCAGGTGGGGCAGTGCAAGCCCGGGCTCCCCACACCTGCCGACAAACCCCAAAACCCAGCGTGAGGCTGTTCACCCTTGTATCCAGATGCTGCTCTCAGCACTGCCAGAGATCAAGGCGAGCGCTGGAGAGCAGCCTCACCAATGCCCTTTGGCATCTGGAGCATGTCCGCGCAGTCAGGTAGAGGGTTTGGGATCGTTTCCCCCTGGACTCACCGGTGCTGTGGGACAGAGGAGGCATTAGAGAGCCTCTTTCTTCCTTTAAGCAGATGCCTCTGGTCTCCTCCTGCACCCGTTAGAGCACGAAGCCATTCCAGCAAGGCAGGGACTAACATGGAGTTTCTCTTCCCCTTGCAGGAGGTGCCTGGCTGCCTTCCCAAGCTGAGCAGCAGCCTCCTGGGAAAGGGCCTGCAAACCTGGAGCCCCCACAGCCTTGCCCAGGGAGTCGGGGTGAGATGGACGCCCCGAGACCTGAGGAGGACCGATGGCCCCAGAGTGAGGGGAGGGCCCCAGACCAGAAGGAGGTTGCGGCAGTGGACCAGGCAGCGTCTCCAGTTGGCCATGGGAGTGGGGAAGAGCCAGAAGCCAGAGGGAGCCCCGGGTGCAAGGACGAATTTGTGGAGCTGAGCGAGCTGGAGAGCCACAAGGCCGAGTTGCAGCAGAGAGAGAGCCCGCATCCGAACCAAGGCAGTGGGGAGAGCCTTGCCAAGTCCCAGGGGAAAGCCCAGCCCTGCCCCAAGTGCAGGAAAACCTTTACCTGCCCCTCACTCCTGGCTTTGCACAAGATGAGGCAGTCTGGGGAGAAGCCCCACGTGTGCGCAGAGTGCGGGAAGAGCTTCCCCTGCCTCTCGACCCTGAGCGCTCACCGCAGGGTGCATTGTGGAGCGCCCACCCACCGCTTCGCCCAGCGTGGGAAGAGCCTGGTGTGCAGCCCAGAGCTGGTCAAGCAGCAACCTGTGCGGAGCGAGCAGCTTCGGTACCTCTGCGTCCCGTGTGGTAAGATCTTCAGCCAGTTCTCGTCCCTGGCTCAGCACGGGAACATCCACTTGAGGAGGACGACACACCGCTGCACCAAGTGCAGGAAGAGCTTTGCCAGCCAGCAAGACCTGTCCCAGCACCAGTGTGTGCAGAGCCGGCAGCAGCTACACCGCTGCATCGCTGCATCGAGTGTGGGAAGAGCTTCAGGCACTCCTCCGACCTGTCCAGGCATCGGCGCATTCACACAGGGGAGAAGCCATTTCGGTGCTCGGTGTGTGGGAAAAGTTTCCGGCACTCCTCCAACCTGGGCAGGCACAGGCGCTTGCACACAGGAGAGAAGCCACATCGGTGCTCTGTGTGTGGGAAAAGCTTTACCCGCTCCAGTGACCTGGCCAGGCACAGGCGCTTGCACACCGGGGAGATGCCACATCAGTGCTCGGTGTGTGGGAAAAGCTTTATCCGCTCCTGTGACCTGGCCAGGCACAGGCACTTGCACACAGGGGAGAAACCACATCAGTGCTCGGTGTGTGGGAAAAGCTTTACCCGCTCCAGTGACCTGGCCAGGCACAGGCGCTTGCACACAGGGGAGAAGCCCCATCAGTGCACTGTGTGTGGGAAAAGCTTTACCTGTTCCTCCAAGCTGGCCAGGCACAGGCGCTTGCACACAGGGGAAAAACCCCATCAGTGCTCTGAATGTGGGAAGAGATTCAACCAAGCTGTCCACCTGGCCAAGCACCAGTGTGTCCACACAGGGGAGAAGCCATCAGTGCTCTCTGTGTGAGAAGAGCTTCAGTCACTCCTCCATCCTGGCCCGGCACCAGCGCATCCACACACAGCAACATCCATAATCCCGCCAGCAATGCAGGAAGGGCTTGTGGACGCCGCCCTGCTCAGCACTGCCCCGTGGTTGCATTCAGGCAAGCAGGCTCATGCTGGTGGAGTGCAGGAAGGGGGCACCCATTGTAGGGCAGTGCAGCGCCCAAAGGACCCAGAGACCGGCCCCCAAAGTTTGCTGGTAACACCTCCTGCAGATGCCCGCAGAGGTGCTGGGGGAGGCTGAGAGGAGATGAGCTTTGTATCAGCCTTGGAGCCTGTGTCTTCCCAACTAAATGAAGCCAGTGCTCCCAGGGAGAAAAGAAGTGCCTTCATAACGGTGCCCTCCCCAAGACAGCTGGCTCCAAATGACACCCCGGGACCGTCCTGGGCTGTCTCCCAGCTTTGTCCTCCCTCCTGGTCCCAGGGTTCCTCTATGCGAGGCCCTTGAGGTGCAGCAAGGAGGACATTTGTGGCTGGGAAAGCATTCCCAATCCTCCACCCTGACTTCACCTTTCCTCACCACCACATGAT
Source organism: Alligator sinensis (assembly GCF_000455745.1). Taxonomy (NCBI): domain Eukaryota; kingdom Metazoa; phylum Chordata; order Crocodylia; family Alligatoridae; genus Alligator; species Alligator sinensis. The sequence continues at coordinate 298,420 of NW_005843155.1, read as the reverse complement.
CTCTGTACTGTGCTGGGTGGCTGCAACTCCCCCTGCCCTCCTTCCCTTCATTGCATTCATTATAATGCACCCTTTGCTAATAAAGCCCCAGAACTGGACATGGTTTCCCTGTGGTTGGTCTCTGTGTGCTCTCCAGGGCAGTGAGGTGGGAACAGAGCAGGGCCCAGGACCCTTTTCCAGGTCAAATCTTTATGATTTCCCTGGCCCTCCCCTTTCCAGAGGGTTAGTGTAATGCAGGGTTGGGGCTGACCTTGGGGAGCAGGAATTGGTCACGGTGCTCCCACGTCCCGTGCAGCAAAGGACCCTGCCCTGGGGGCTGTTGAACAAACCTCTGGTGCGGGGCAGTCGAGTCCCTTTTCTGGGTGAAATGTAGCAGGGGTGAAGGAGGTGCAGGCTGTGGTCAGGACGTGCTCTGCGTGAAATGCAGCAGGTTGTAATCTCCCATTATCAATATCAGTGCTCCCGTGCTAGTGCCATTTAAATCCATGGTTGCCCTGGAGGGGCTACTCCGTGAGGATAACCCATCATTGAGCACACTCTTTCATTCCTCTTCCCCATCATCGTCCCCTCTGCCAGTGCATAAAACCACCCCCACTTTCCCCGTATTACAGTGTTTAAGAAAATAACCTGGTGACTTTTGAGTGAACCTCGGTTGCGTCTTCACTAGCCCTGAGTCCAGAGGCTCCTCAAAGGCGCTCACACTGGTTTTGTGACATAGTCTAATAGAGACGAGGATGGTGTGGTACAGACATAGCTTCATGAACACCTGTGTTCGGGGCCCTGAGCAGGGTTGAATATTAGCACAGGATGGGGCTTAAGTCCACCAAGGCTACAACTAACCAAAATGGATCAGGCCCTGTGTAGGGATGTGGCCAGCCTCCCTTTCTGCAAAGAGAAAGGCCAAATGAGTTGTTCATTCCCACAGCAGCTCCGGCAAGTGACTGGAAGCATGGGAACGTCCCACTGGGAACCTGCTGATGAGGTCAGGCCTCTGCTTTCCCCCATGGCCACAGCCATGTAGGGCTGCAATTCCCATATGGACGATGGCATTCCCACCAGGAGGGATAAAGCCCATAGATGTGTCCTTTTAATTCCTCTCCCCTGGGTTCAGTTTGCAGAGACCCAAAGGGCTGCTGAGCAAGTGAAGTTGGAGGTGGTTGTTTAGAGCCCTGTTTCACATCCCACGTGGCCTGTGTCGGGTTTGTTGCTGACTTGGCTCACGTGAGGAGCCCTCTCTCCACCCCGCTGGCATCTGGGACGGTGGTCCTGGCACGAGAGCCATGGATTGCAATTGGAAAGGCGGAGGTGGTGAGCAGGAGGATTTTACAGAGACAGTTTTTGGTAACCTGTCAGAAAGGGAAGCCCGCTATGGGGCATCGAATACACTTGCAGTGAGCTCCCCAGGATCCTAACCCAGTGCATTTCTGGGAGATTTCAACTGTCTTATACAGGCAGGAGTTAAAAAATGGGGGGAGAAGTGGAGGGAATGGACAAAACCTATAGACCATTGAAACAAATTGTGGAGGAAAACAGTCTGCAAATATGGGGAGCAGAGGCCCAGAGGAGGACTAGATGTTCAGGAGGGTTGAGGGTGGAGACCTGTCCTTTGCCCACTGGGCAGGCCCCCCTACGAGAGTCTGCTACAGCCTCCAGATGGGAGGCTCTGGGTTACAGACATTATTTCATGCAGGTGGGTGATTTCTCTCTAGCTTGCACTTTCCGCCTTTTGGCTAAGGGCAAGCGAGACTTGGGGGCATCTGAACCCCGTGACCTCCGGGCTTGGGACTGGCATGTAGGATGCCTGCCATCGTGGACTTAAAAATTCCTGAAGCCCCAGGATGAAACGTCTGGGAGGGAGGAGACTTGCTGGTGGTAGCGCCACACAGACTGGAATAGCTGAACTCTGCTCCATTGATAGAACTGGGAACTGATTTGGCCAATTTGGCCCAAGACACAAACTGAATTAATAAATAAATGTCAACCCGCACACCTCTCTGCAGCTTTGGATCAGGATCTGTGTGATGTCCCCAGCCCCAGAGGAGCTTTTTCCCTCCCCTGAAGGCATGCTGAGCTGCCTGGTGAGCTCAGCTAATACCAATGTGGGGGGCAAATTGGGCCCTTTTCGACCCCCCACCATGGAGGGGGAGAGGGTGTGACGGAGCGGGCTCTGAGGGCAGCTGGCAGGGCCAGGAGGCTTTTCCGCTTCACTTCCAGCTTCATCTGGGTCACTGGGGTCTGCCCCGGTGGCGACAGGACAAACAGATCCGAACCTCCCTCATCCCTAGGAAGGTCTCACACGACTGGTTGCAGATTACAGAAGAGCCCTGGGTTTTATTGAGCAAGGGGGTTACCCAATGAGCTCCTCCTTAATGCCCATCCTCCAGACTCGTGCTCCAGATAGGAAGCCCCCGGCATGATCCTGTGCTAGATCCTGCCTGGGCAGGGGGTGCTCCTCCCCTTGCTGAGTGCAGGAAACACTCCCCAGCTGCCTGAGATGCTCCTTCAGCCCTGCGGTGCCTTTGCTAACCCAGTTCCCAGCCCCTGCTCAGACGGTTATTGGATCTGCACCACGCGGTCAATGCAACGCCTGGCCCCTTGCTCCTCTCTCCTCCTAGGTGGGCCCCATCAATCACCTCAATATCTCGGCTTGACCTCCGCAGCGGTAAAAGGCAGCCCAGCCCAGGTGGGTGCAAACCCCTGCCATGGCGGAGGGGAGTTGCAAGCCTGGACTGCTGCACTGTGCTCTGATGGAGAGTCCCTCCGCAAGAGGGGCATGTGGCCGTATAGACCTGCCTGGGAGAGGTCTGAATGCAAAGCTTTCAAGGTACTGCGGTACCTCGCACCCCTCGCTTTCAATGGGA
>NW_005843155.1:287499-295111 GCF_000455745.1 Alligator sinensis | reverse complement strand
CCCCCCAATACCTCGGCTTGACCTCCGCAGCGGTAAAAGGCAGCCCAGCCCAGGTGGGTGCAAACCCCTGCCATGGCGGAGGGGAGTTGCAAGCCTGGACTGCTGCACTGTGCTCTGATGGAGAGTCCCTCCGCAAGAGGGGCATGTGGCTGTATAGACCTGCCTGGGAGAGGTCTGAATGCAAAGCTTTCAAGGTACTGCGGTACCTCGCACCCCTCGCTTTCAATGGGAGCAGGACCTATGTATTTCCACGCGGTGGACTGTCCCCCAGCTCTGTTGGAGCAGAGGAGGCAGCACCGTGAGAAGGCTGCTCCTCCCTGGGCTTCCAGCCTTTCAGGGCCTTCTCCAAAGCAACCAGCTTGTCCAGCAACCGCAGGTGGTCGTGCCCTGGCCCCGAGACTGGTGTGCATGTGAGGTGGTGGTGGGGAAATCTCTGGCCAGGCTGGTGTGTGATGGTGAAGCCTTGTCGAGGAAGTTGCATGGTCAGTATTGCCAGCCCCACCGTGCCAGAAATCATGAGACCAACTCAAATAGCTGGAAAAATTCTTCTTTGCAAGCTTTTGGGTATAAATACCCTTCATCAGGCTGAGGAAGCATCTGCAGTTGGGTTGTGCTCTCCCTGGATGGAGTGAACAGTAAAGAAGCCAGAGGCTGGTGTGCATGCAAGAAAGGCAGTCAGTGGAGATGTAAGTTGAGGAGTCGGTGGGTGAGAGACAGGTAACCGGGGGTGGGAGTGGGGGGGGATGAACGTAGCTGGTAAATAGCGGAGAGGTACTGGGGAGTCAGATGTCAGGCAGGTTATAATGTGTCATAAGTCCAATGTCTAAATTTAGTCCATGCTTTGTTGTATCTGGTAGACTGGTGAAGTTGGGTGAGAGACAGGTTAGCAGGGGAGGGGATGGAGGAATGAATGTAGCTGGTAAATAGTGGAGCGGTACTTGGGGAGTCAGATGTTATGCAGGTTATAATGTGTCATAAATCCAGCATCTAAATTTAGTCCATGATTTTTGTATCCAGTGGATTGAAGTGAAGTGAAGTTTGTAGGCTCATCTATGAAAGGTGTTTTGTAAATTCCCTTTGGGGATGAGAACCAGGAGATTGGAGAGAGAGTGGTTTTCTTGTGAGAAATGTGCCCCCACAGGTATTTGGATATTCTTGTCTTTGATAGGTTTCCAGTGTGCATTCATTCTGGTGCGCAGTTGTTATTTGGTCTCTCCTACGTATTATCCATCAGGGCATTTGGTGCATTGGATGAGATATATCACATTTCTGGAGGTGCAGCTGTAGGATCCAGAAATGGTGATGGCTGTGTTGTGGGGGGTAGTAATTGTGGGGGTGCTGCATATGAAACCTGTGCAAGCTTGTGTAGCCAAGGTGTACTTGAGTATGTACCCCTGTCTCCAAATGAGGGGTCAAGTGCCCACAGAGCAGTGATTCTCAATCTTTTTTGTACCAGGACCCACTTCTAAACATCGATAGCCAGTCCTGGCCCAGTGCCTCTCACTCCTGCCCCCAGCCCCTAGTGTGTGGGGCAGTGGGTGTGTGTGTCAGGCAGTCAGGCCCCAAGCAGCCTCTTGCAGGCTGGAAGTCTGCCAGCCTGCAGGGGAAAAGCCACGGTTTCCCATGTTTTTCTCCTTTTCAGGAGAATCCATTTTTTAAGTTTGCTGATCCATTTTTGAAGTGTGTCCACCACCCTTTCATATATTCTTGTGACCAGGGATACCATATTTCCAGCATCAAAAAAGAGGACACCTAGGAGGGGGCGGAGGGAGGGACATATGATTGGGGGGGGCAGTGATATGCCTCTGCCCCTCACTCCTTAGCCCCTGCTCCCCCAGCCCTCCCTCACTCCGAACCCACAGCCCCTTGCCCCCCAGCCCTGTCACTCCCAATGCTCAGCCCCCTGCCCTGGCCCCCAGCCCTCAGACCCAAAGCCCCTGCCCACGCCCGGTATCCTGCACTCCCAACCCACAGCCCCCCACCCCCCAGCTCTGCTGGTGCCCTGCACTCTGAACCCACAGGCCCCTGCCCCACCAACACTGTCAGTGCCCTGCACTCTGGACCCACAGACCCCTGCCACCAGGCCTGCTGTCCAAGCAGCTCCCGTGTTGCACACACACCCGCTCACACACGCATGCACACATGCACACAGTGTATCTTTACATGGCTTGCTGGGGCCAGTGTGGGGAGCACATGACCCCTGACAGCCAGTCACCTTGCCCCCTGCTCCCAGCCCCAAGCAGCCAGCCTGGGAGAGCAGAAGAAGAGCAAAAAACCCAGACATTTGCTCTGTTATAAAACCCAGACATTTGCTCTGGATGCAGCACAGGGGGCCAAGAAAGAGGACGTGTCTGAGAAGACCCGGATGTATGGTAACCCCACTTTTGGGTGACAACCCATGGGTTGAGAAACGCTGCTGTAGAGGACCGCTTCTCTGCTCAGGGGTCTGAGACCTGCCACCACCAGGAGGAGCGCACGGACTTTCTTCCACACCTCTCTGGCTTATGGGTAGTCCCAGAAGAGGTGGTCAGTGGTTTCTGCCTGCCAGTGTCAGGTCTGTCTCAGGCAGTTTGATGGACCTCTCTGCCCTGCACTGTTTTTCCATGCCCGTATGGGAAATGCCCAGTGATGTCAAAAGATCAAAGATGTCAAGAGTTCTCCCAGGTCAAAGGAAAGACCAGAGATGTTGGGGTTTCTCCTGAGTGGAAAGGTCAGTGTGTAAAAGCTGATCTATGAGAATGTAAATTAGGAGCAGATAATGGCTGAACCAGTCTGGATACCTGAAGGTGCCAGATGTCCGGTACGGTGTTGAATCCAAGCAGTGGTAGAGCAAGCCCTTTTTTACATCACACCCAGGTCTGTGCCCTGCACCAAGCATGCCTGATCTCAGCGCCCTCTCACACCCCTGCCTGAGCCATTATTACAACCCAGGGAATTAGGCATTATTCATTACTTTTTTTTTTTTTTACAAATTAAACTAAATATAACAATATTTGAACCTTCTTTAGAAATATAAGCAGGCACGTGTGTGGCATGTGTGTATACAGGGATGTGGGGGAGGGGTTGTGAAAGTGTGTTGAGGTGTGGGGGGTTTGTGGGTGGGTGTGGGGTTTCTGGGGTGTAGGGTTTGTGGGTATGGGAGTGTGTGGAGGAGTTTGGGCTCCCCCGCCACACACTCCCCCTGTGCACAGCCCCCCTGCCACAAGCCATCACCTGCACAGTCCCTCCAGTATACCCACCACAATAAGGAAGCCTGGAGATAAGAAATTACGGGGTCTGGAGCTACACCCTGTGGCAAACAATGTAACTCTCTATGAGGGCAGCCCCTAAAACATATTTGCATGATAGACCTTACAAAACCAGTTGCAGAACCTGGTTCAACTACATGTGGTTCAGCTAAACTACAACCACGAAGCTTGAGTTACTTATCAGTGATCATTCAGTGATTGCCCCCCTAAATGAGATTTAACCCTATGCATGAGGATCATGTTATAGGTTGTAACACATTATTGGGTTGTAAGGTTTAAGGTCTATCATGGCCCTAAATGCTGGAGGCTGCAAGGCAGAAAGGAAGAGGGGGAAAACCCTAGTCAGACCCAGGTCACTCTGCCTTTCAGCCTCCAGTCTCTGCTGCCATGTGACCCAGGAGACTGGGGAAGATGGACCTAGGTCTAACCCAATAAAACCAATTCTTAGGTTCGTACAAACTACACAGTGGGTGGTGGTCCACTGACTGGCATAACATCTGAACGAAACCTGGGGGGTCATGATCAGCTGGAAGATGAATATGAGCCAACTGTGTGACAAGACTGCCAAAAGAGCAAATAAAACTCTGGCACACAGCAGCCGTTGTATGGCTAATAGATCCAGGGAGGTGCTCCTCCTCTATTCGGCGTTGGTGAGGCCTCAGCTGGAGTAGTGCGTCCAGTTCTGGGCACCGCACTTTAAGGAGGAGGTGGATAAACTCGAGAGGGTGCAGAGAAAGGCCGCCCGTTTGGTCCAGAGCATGGAGGGTAGGCCCTATGAGGAAATGGGCCTCTTCAGCCTAAGGAAGAGAAGGCTGAGAGGTGACTTGATAGATGCCTAAAAGTATATCGGGGGGAGCATCAAGGACTAGGAGAGCAACCATAGAGGAGGGCACCTCAAGGGAGGACGAGGACCAATGGGCATAAACCAATAGAGGGTAAGTTCAGGTTGGCTATAAGGAAAAACTTCTTCTCTGTAAGGGTCACCAGAATCTGGACCATGCTCCCAGGCGAGGTGGTGCAGTCGCCATCCTTGGAGGTGTTCAGGAGGAGGCTGGACAGGCACCTTGTCGAGCTCGTCTGAGCCCAATAACTTCCTGCCCACGGCAGGGCACCGGACTCGGCGATCCTACAGATCCTTTCTGGGTCTGTGTTTCTGTTTCTTATGTTCTCAATTCAAGCCAGGAGTTTCCAGCTCTCTGCAACTTCATTAGTCTTTCCTGCCAGGCCCATGCTGATGTCCTGCTGTTGGCTGCATGAGAGTCACTCCCGAATCAAACTGATACGACTCAGAGCAGAACGGAGCCAATGGTGGTAGTGCAAGCAGTGTGGTGGGAAGGAACTGGACTGCACCCTCTAGGGCATTGGTGTTACCTCTCCGGTGAATCCTGCATCCGTAGAGGATGGAGACCAAAGCCCTGAGGTTGGTGGGGAAGCAGGAGACCTGGAGGAAGAGCAAGCAGGAGGGGCGACAGGGGAGGTGTTTTCGTACTCCCTGAGAAATCAAGGCAATCAACTAATTACCTCAGGTGCCTGAACACGAATGCACAGAGTCTGGGAAACAAGCAGGAGGAACTGGAAGTCCTCGCTATGGTGTGATTGGAACAGCAGAGACTTGGTGGGAGTTTGCATGACTGGAGCATGGTCATGGACGGGTACAAACGGTTCAGGAAGGACAGGCAGGGGAGAAGAGGAGGAGGAGGAGGAGTTGCACTTTATGCTCAGAGCTCCAGTATGAAGCTGGAGACAGGCCTGTTGAGAGTCCCTGGGTTAGGGCGAGAGGGGAGAGCAACAAGGGTGATGTCACGGTGAGGTCTGCTGTGGAGGAAGTGATGCATGAGGCTTTCTTGAAGCAGCTAGCAGAAGTTTCCTGATCAGAGGCCCTTGTTCTCATGGGGGACTTCAATCCCCCTGACATCTGCTGGGAGGGCAACACAGCAGTCCACAGGCACTGTTGGGGACAACTTCCTGGTGCAAGTGTTGGAGAGACCAACTAGGGGTCATGCCCTTCTTGACCTGCTGCTCACAGACAGGGAAGACTTGGTGGGGGATGCAGTAGTGGATGGTAATTTGGGCAGCACTGACCACGAGATGATTGAATTCATCATCCTGAGGAAAGGAAGGATGGAGAGCAGCATAGTAAGGACCCTGGACTACAGAAAAGCAGACTTCACCTCGCTCAGGGAACTCATGGGCAGGATCCCCTGGGAAGTCAGTCTGAGGGGGAAATGAGTCCAGGAGAGCTGGGTGTACTTGAAAGACACCTTTCTGAGAGCGCAGGAACGAACCATCCCCATGCACAGGAAGACTAGCAAGTACAGCAGAAGACAAGCTTGGTTTTGCAGGGAACTCTTCAGCGAGCTAAATCACAAAAAGAAAGCTTAGAAGAATTGTGAAGGTGGACGAACAACTAGGAGGAGTATATGAACAGGCAGGGATGAAATCAGGAAGGTCAAAGTGCAATTGCGGTTGCAGCTAGCAAGGGACGTGAAGGGAACAAGACGGGTTTCTACAAGTATGCCGGTAGCAAGAGGAGGATCTGGGAAAGTGTGAGTCCCTTCCTGAATGGGGAGGCAACCTGGTGACAGAGGATGCAGAAAGGGATCCAGTGCTCAATGCCTTTTTCACCTTGGTCTTCACAGGCAGGGGCAGCTCCCAGACTACTGTACTGGGCAACACCATTTGGGGAGGAGGTGAGCAGCCCTCAGTGGGGAAAGAACAAGTTAGGAAGTATTTAGAAAAGCTGGATATATGAACAAGTTAGGAAGTATTTAGAAAAGCTGGATGTATGCAAGTCCGTGGGGCTGGATGGGACGCACCCAAGGCTGCTGAGGGAGTTGGCTGGTGTGACAGCAGCGCCGCTCGCCATCGTCTTCAAAAACTCTTGGCGATCGAGAGAGGTCCCGGTTGATTGGGAAAGGGAAAACATAGTGCCCATACTTTAAGAAGGAGAATCCAAGGACCTACAGACCAGTCAGCCTCACTTCAGACCATGGAAAAATTATGGAGTAGATCCTCATGGAAACCGGAGGATGCGGTATATCTTGATTTTAGCAATACTTTTGATGCAGTCTCCCGCAACATTCTCGCAGGCAAGCTGAGGAAGTCCGGGCTGGATGAATGGACTGCAAATGGTATAGAAAACTGGCTGGAGCATCAGGCTTCGAGGGTAGTAATCAATGGCTCGATGTCTAGTTTTCTAATATCGAACGCTTTCCCATTTCTAGACCCCGGCTCATACATTGTTTTTGAGAAAGCAAACACAAAGCTGCCTCTGTTTAAATGCCCAAGGTGTGTGCAACTACTGTAGGTTTTTCTCACGTGTAAGGACCTGTACTTAGTGCCGCACTTTTTCAAAGTTGTGTAGCCACGTCCCAAGAGGCACCGTCGAGCCCACGAGCTCACAGGTCGGGATCTCACGGTTTTGATCTCTGGGGAGACGTTACAGGGAAACACGATGCAGGGATTCAGATTGTGGCCTGGGCCCTGCCATTGGGAGAGCACCGCACCTGTTGTGGTGCTAGATGCATCCCTTTCTACCACAGTTCACTAGGCAGGATCTGGCCCAGCAAGGACAGGAGCAGAGAGGGCCCATTTCACATATTCAGAGGCTCCACAGACCAGTAAAACTGGAGGTTTTGACATAGTAGTGGTGAGAGGGATCATCACGGGAACAAAGTCAGTAATAAACCTGACCTAGGCTAAGTGGGATGTGAAGCTGGGCACTAAATAACCACCTCCGACTTCACCTTGCTCAGCAGCACTTTGGGTCTCTAGAAACTGAACCAAAGGGAGAGGAATTAAAAGAAAAGACCTACTGGCTTCATCCATCCTGGTGGGAATGCCATCGTCCATATGGGAACTGCAGCCCTACATGGCTGTGGCCATGGGGGAAAGTGGAGGCCTGACCTCAGCAGCAGGTTCCCAGTGTGACTTTCCCATGCTCCTAGTCACTTGCTGGAGCTGCTGTGAGAGAGAAGTAGTCATTTGGCCTTTCTCTTTGCAGGAAGGGAGGCTGGCCACATCCCCACACAGGGCCTGGTCCAGTTTGTCTAGCAGGGGCTTTGGTGGACTTAGGTGCCTCCCTGGGCTGCTAATCAATCCTGCTCCAGACCCCGAAGACAAGCATTTATGCCTCTATGTTTTTTATACACCATCCTCTTAAGGTTATGTCACAAAACACGTGAGGAAGCCTTCGGGAAGCAGGCTCTGAACTCAGGCCTGGTGAAGACGCAACTGAGGCTCGCTCAAAAGTCGCCAGGTTATTTTCTTACACACTGTAATACAGGGAAAGCGGGGGTGGTTTTATACACTGAGAGGGATCAGCAGAGGACAATTATAGGGAAGGGGAATGAAAGAGGGTGCTC
>NW_005843155.1:285389-287468 GCF_000455745.1 Alligator sinensis | reverse complement strand
GGGTTATCCTCATGGAGTAGCCCCCACAGGCCAACCATGGAGCCAAATGGCTTTGGCACTAGCACGGGAGCATCAATATTCACAATGGCAGATTACGCGCTGCATTTCATGCAGAGCACGTCCTCATGCTTTCCCCACCCTGCCACAGGCTGCACCTCCTTCACCCCTGCTACCACATTTCACCCAGAAAAAGGACTTGACTGCCCCGCACCAGAGGTTCCTCCCAAGGCCCCCAGGGCAGGGTCCTTTGCTGCACAGCAGGACATGGGAGCAATGCCTCAAATAAGACCAATTCCTGCTTCCCAGGCTTAACACTCCTGCATTATACTAAATCCTCAGGAAAGGGGAGGGACTGGGAAATCAAAGATTTGATCTGGAAAAGGGTCCTGGGCCCTGCTCTGTTCCCACCTCACAGCCCTGGAGAGCACACAGAGACCAATGACAGGGATTGTCATGTCCAGTTCTGGGGCTTTATAAGCAGAGGCAGAATTATAGAAAATGCAATGAAGGGAAGGAGGGCAGGGGGAGTTGCAGGGTGTGGTGGGGGCCCACAAGTTGCAGGCACCCATCGGTGGACAGGGGTCATGTGGTGGTGAGGAAAGGTGAAGTCTGGGTGGAGGATTGGGAATGCTTTCCCAGCCATAAATGTCCTCCTTGCTGCACCTCAAGGGCCTCACATAGAGGAACCCTGGGACCAGGAGGGAGGACAAAGCTGGGAGACAGCCAAGGACAGTCCCTGGGGGTCATTCGGAGCCAGCTGTCTTGGGGATGGCACCTTATTATGAAGGCACTTCTTTTCTCCCTGCGAGCACCAGCTTCTTTAAGAGAAGGATGGGAAAGCACAGGCTTCAAGGCCGATACAAAGCTCATCTCCTCACAGGTTCCCCTAGCATCTGTGCTGCCATCTGTTTGAGGTGTTTCCTCTTAGCCCCTCTGTGAGAGTTTAGCCATGCCCACAAAATAAAATCACAGGCTCTCATTTATTACGTACTGGTTCATTTCCTTTATTTCTTTCCTGCCACGACTTTGATGGCATAAGGCACGGAAATAAACATAGTCCTGAGAGACGAAGGGTGTATTGAGTCTGCGGGTCAACAAGGTAACTCTACTTCACAGCTGTCTTTCTTAGACAGCCAACATCTGGTATATACTTAGTTCCCCCTCTCTTTGGGAACTTACACTTTCTTAGCTGCTTGCCCCGTTCTTCTCCGCACGGGTCCCAAGCAAATGCAATCCTGTGCCACCTTGTATTTCCTAACAATATCTAAACATGGGGTTCACATCCTGTTCACTCATTAACTTTAGGTTCTTTCCTTTTCTACGTCCTCAGGAGGAGACCTTAAGTCCCCAGGTATCGAACTCACCAACCCGGAGATCTCTGTCGCCTACTCCCTTTGGCTTCCCTGTAAGTCTCTCTCCAGTACTCTTCTTCTGGTCTCTTCTTTCTGCCACCTGTCGTCTCTCTCTCAGTCTCTGTTTCATCTGAGTTTCTTTCTTCTTCTTTCAGGAACTGGTTAAAAGCCCAGTTCCCCTTAAAATCCTTCCAGTGGTCTCCTCCTGCATCTCTCACAGCCCGCACTCGCTCTCCTCTCTCCACCCCCACAACCCTTCATTTTTGTTTTCATCCAGGTCCCACTCTCCCCTATCCAGGTATCTCTGCCCCATTCTCTGCTCATCTCCTCCTTCCCACCCCCACCCCAGGCACATTGCCAAGGTACGTTCCCTATTTCCTGTCACTCCCTACTCACCAAACCTTAGGGGCCAGTCTCCAGGCCCTTTGGGTTCTGCACTTCCCTGCAATGGGTGCACACTTCCAGCAGTCCACCAGCATGAGGCTTCTTGCCTGAACGCAGACACTGTGGGGTTATAGATGTTCCTGGGTGTGCATGCACTGGTGCTGGGCCAGGGTGGAGGAGGGCCTGAAGCTCTTCTCACACAGAGGGCACCGATGGCTTCTCCCCTGTGTGGATACGCTGGTGCTTGGCCAGGTGGACAGCTTGGTTGAATCTCTTCCCACATTCAGAGCACTGATGTGGTTTTTCCTGTGTGTGCAAGCACTTGTGCCTGGCCAGGTTGGAA